>NW_008623687.1:0-24049 GCF_000691845.1 Merops nubicus
CGCGGCGTGGCGAAAGCAGCCGCTGCCCCGCCGCCGCCGGGTGCCGTGTTCCCGGTGCCAGCGGTGCGGGGCCTGTTACCTGGAAAGGAGAAATAACCCGAAGCGGGGCAGGTCCCCCGCGGGGCGGCACGCCGACGGTTTTATTCGCTGTCTTACGCGCAGAGAGAAAGGGGAAGGCGGCTTACCCAGCCCGCCAGGAAACAGGTGGAAAAGTTCCACGTCGAGCAGAGTCTTGCAAGCCAAAGCCGCTAGTTTCGTGAGAGCTGCTGGGAAATGAGTTCAGGTCCTTGCTGTATAGTTGCACCTCACGTATTATTACTTTGACAGTAACGGGTGCAGTTTTGTAGCTAGAGATGCCAGGTAAAACTTCATGGCAAGAGCTGGTATTATAAATGGCTGTACAGAGGGATTTTGTGAGACAGTAGCAGCAATTTTTCTCGGGGTTTGTTCTTGATGTCAGAATGAGGGTTGCATAGGAAGAAGCGAAAGAAGAATGAGGAAAGGGAAGATCTGGGAAAAGCCAGAGAACATGTACCAAGTAGAAAGAAGAAAAAAAGTCTGAAGGGGAGAAGAAAACGCAGATACAGTGCTGAAAAAGTACAGGGTAAAAAGATGCCACAGAAGCAGGATTCATTGTTAAAATTTTGTGTCTAGTTAACAGAGAGGATGAGAGAGACAGTGGGTTGAAATGTGTGATTTAGATAAAAACAGTCCAGTAGCTAGCTGACTTAGAGATTCTTCTTTGCAGTTTGACCAGCTCAGTACTATTTAGATACTCTTGGCACTTGCACAGTGGAAAATTCAGAAGTATACAGGGAAATAGTGGTAAAATTCACTGCGTAACATCACTGAATGTTTTCCTTGCTCTTCAGCCAAACCTATTATTAAGTCATATTAAAAAAACGCAGTAGGAATGTGATTGACAGTGCGTTACTATTAAATACAAAACTCTACTCAGCAGATTCTGTGTTTAAACAGCAGAGTAATAGGCTTGTGGGTCTGGGACAGCCAAGGTCCATTTCAAGCTAGTTAGTGAAAGTTTTACACTGTGAGGCCATCTTTATTCTAGTGTGGAAATAGTTGTAGTGGATTTTTTTTCTTGCTTGGCTTAAACCTACTGCCGCCTTGTCACAGAGATGTTCTTGTCTTGACAGAGGTGTCAGCTTGTGTCAGTAGGGTGATCCATGTTTTTTTACAATTGAATACTATGCTTTGTCAGCTTTTTTGTTTGTTTGCTTTTAATGACAAACCATGTCACAGCTGAAAATGAAACTAGGGTTCCTGTATAATTTTGAATGTGATACTCCTAATATTTGTGTGGCATCTTTGGTGAGATATTAATTTTCTCCTGAAAGCGGTGCCTGTTAGTAATAGAGCAGTTGCACCCACAAACTGGTTCACATATGAGCCTATCATATATGATACACAATTTAAAAAAAAAAAAAAATTGCTTACTAAGTGAAGGTTCTTACTAATTGCATTTTATGGTACCTGCTGCATGTTAACTGCATTTGCAGATAGGCATGAAGATAAAATTCTTTAGCCAGTAAGCCTGCACATTAATCAGGGGTTGATCCAATTAGCATGTGTTAAAGGAGGAACTCTCATCAGTAGGATTTGATTTAGAAAACAGTCTCATTTTACGATAACTTTGAAAGAGATCTCTTTCCCACCAGAAGTAGTAAAAGAAGTAAAGAGAAAGTGAAGGGCAGGCAAATGCACTTAGTGTGGCTTATACGAAAGAGATGGTATAATGTGCAAACAGCAACTGCTTTCCTTTTCTGGCAGTGTGTCTCAGAATGTGATTACACTTTAAAAAATGAACTTCTTGCAAAAGTGATATTGAATCATACCCATATGTGGATATCTGTTCTTATACAGGCAATAGCGCTTTTACCATTCGCCATGACACACTGAACAAGTGCATGCAAGTCAAAAACTCACGAATAGTGATAGATGACTGCGAGGAGACAAGTGAGGCTTTATGGAAATGGGTATCCCGGAATCGCCTCTTTCATTTGGGGTCCAAGCAGTGCCTGGGACTTGATATATTCACCAAATCACTGTCTCGTCTGAAAATGGTTGAGTGTAACTCAGAACTAATGCTGTGGTGGCGGTGTGCTGATGGTTCCATCTTCGGGGCATCTCAGTACAAAGTGACTATTAAGGGTACCTATGTAACTGCAAGCGTCAATGCAACAGACCAGTGGAGAAGCAACAGTTCCTCGGGTGATGTATGTCAGTATCCTTACCATGGTAAGTTTCCATGGAGGGTTGAAGGAGTTTTTTGTTGTTCTTAAGGGCTTTTTGCTCCATGACTATGCCAGTAAATTCTTAATATTAATCATATGAAAAGACTGATCAGTAAAGCAATAGCATGTTTTGCTCTAGAGAGATATTGATATTCAAGTATGAAACTTTAAGCGTTTTTAATAAAAAATAAATATGCGGAACTGCAGAAGTTGTGTTATCATGTGGCTTTCTTGGCATGTTTATATCCCTCCCTTCATATGTTAGTGAAAGCCTATTTAATTATGAAATATCAAGCACCTTCTATCAGAACTGACACTACCCTCTTCACAGTGATTGGAATTTTGCTGTTAGAAGGGTATGAGTGTATTTTCCTTGCTGGTAGGCTGTACAATCAAATTCAGTGCATGCTGCTAGCTTGCAGCCTGTTGGGCTGTCAGGAACCATCCATTTGCCTTGGTCTGCTAGTCACTTTGCTTGCCATGGAAGTCAGTCTCATCTGAAATCTCATGCTTGCTGGAAGAAGTGGTTAAAACTTGCTTAACCATATTTAAGAGCAGAATTTTCTTTTTATTTGAATTGTTCAAAGTGGCCAGTCTGGAGAGCCCAGTAGGCTTTAGTTTGAAATGTTTACCTCTCCTGTATGTATTGATTCCTAGAGCCTTGTTCTGTATTACTCTGCAAACCGCCTGGATTTCAACAGGACAGTGTATTTATCCCTAACTTACTAGGAGGGCTGAGACAAGTTTCTGCTGTGTTATGCCTCACTTGGAAGAAAAAGTACAGAAAAATATTTTCTTCTCATTTCTTTCAGTTTTGGCATTGTTGTATATTACCTGTGACAACAAGATTGCATGTTTGTAAGTTAGCTGTGTCTGTACAGGCTGTAAGATTGATTCGCTGTCCTTTCTCCCCTAGACAACTTGTATCTATGTCTTTTAATTTTTTTTTCCTGCAGAGGTTTATACCAAAGATGGGAACTCCTATGGAAAACCCTGTGAGTTCCCCTTCCTGTATAATAAGACATGGCATCATGACTGCATTCAGGATGAAACGCATACGGGTGGGAAGTGGTGTGCCACATCTGAAGATTATACTCATGATGGCAAATGGGGAATCTGCTTACAACCAGGCACGTTGAGTTTCTAAGTAGATGTCCCAAGAGCATTCTCTCAATTTGCATGTGTATGGCTCCACCTTGGTGTAGCACATTGCTGTAAAGCTGGGCAAAAGCAGGTGGCTTTTCTGTTCCAGTGTGGACAGGACAATCACCACAGACTTGCTCTGCAGTCTATGTGATTACCAATATAAAAATCTGTAGATTTTACATTATTACTTTATATAATTTTTCTTCTGAAACTTTCGTGATGTTTCAGTATAGTTGTAATTACAAGTACCTTCTGCTTCCTTTAAACAGAGGATGGTTGTCATGATATCTGGGAACGTGACCCAGAGTCTGAAAGTTGCTACCAATTTAATACACAATCTGCTCTTTCTTGGAAGGAAGCTTATATTTCATGCCAGAGGCAAGGGGGGGATCTACTTAGCATCCAAAATGCATCTGAATTAAGCTACATACAAGGTAGGTGTAATTATTCACATATGAATATCAGGAATTCTTGACAAATTAACATGAAGTGAAGGCAGCATTTTGGTTTCTGTCTTTAAAATCTGGGTGAAAACTTGCTTGTGGTTAGATGCATCGGTGCTTTGCTAATCTTTCTTTAGAGGTTTGTTTTTTTTTTTTAAATTTGTCTGTGTGATTTCATTGTAGTGGTTAGCTGTTGTTCATATTTATAATGAGGAATGTCCACAAATTCTTAAATACAAGCTAGGGTAGCAGCTGGTGTTCTAGCAGCATGTTACCCACTCTTCATGAAACTGTCCTCACTAATGTTCATGCTTGTCCTGGAGGAATTACCAGTGTATCTTTGGGAATATAAAACCAAAGGAAAAACACTGGAAGGCATTAGGAGGGAAGACTTGTGTGGATAAATTCCTCCTCAGTTCAAGAAAGTTTGCGTGTCCGATTATAGTAGCAATCTGTCTTTCCTCAAATGCATGCCCTTGCAGATAACATTTTTAATTTAAAGCAGACAAATAAAGGATGAATGTTTTATACTAATGGTTTTCTTTTTAAAAATCTCCAGCTAAGGATGGTGTTGCTGAGATCTTTTGGATTGGCTTAAATCAGCTGGATGTTTCTGGAGGCTGGCAGTGGTCAGATCACAAACCTTTGAATTTTCTCAACTGGCACCCAGGTAATGTTTCTGGTGGTATCAACAACATTCACAATACTTAACTCACACTTTGGGGTTTTTTTACCCCCCTTGTGGTGGTTTAAACCCAGCTGTCAAGTAAGCACCACCCAGCCACTCACTCACTCTCCGTGGTGGGGGAAGCCAAAAAGTACCATTGCAAAGAGGCTCCAAGGGAAGCTGGGGAGTGCCAAAAAAAAAAAAAAAAAGAGTTCTCTGTGTCTTTATATTTGGGGGTTTGTCTCAAGTTTCTGTTAAGGTGAGGCTTATGGTTAGTGTTGAGAGAAAGTGTGCAGTGCTGTATTTGGAGTGGGGTTGGAAAGGGGCTGCCAAAGGAAACTGAGAGATGCAAAAAGGATTCTCCCCTGAGATATTTCTAGTCTGGGAAAGTGCTCAGCCAAGGGTTTGTTGTATTGCAAATAGAACTTTCTTCCTGGTTCTATGATGAAGCATTAGAAAAGAAGTCTAGATTCCTTGATTCTGAAACTTTCTGCCTTACAAAAAACTTTCTGTTGGACCTGTGGTAGGACAGGTGTCTTCTTTCAAAGCAAGTTATGTTCTTCAAATACAAGGTGCTCTACCGTGCGAAGTATATTACCCTTGTATTGAAAAGCCGTAGAAAAAAGAAGCAGTCATTACCTTACTGTTTGATAACTTGTCCTCTTCTATATTTATTTGTTCCTGCTTATAGATATGCAGAGTTTGTCCCCACTGGATGGAACTAGCTGTGTGGTGATGGATGCTGCCTCAGGTCAGTGGCAGAGTTACCACTGTGGGACTCCACTTCCATATGTTTGCAAGAAATCACTCAGTGAAGTTTCAAGCCTCCCAGGTAGGACAGCTTGCATTTTTGTTTTTGTATGTTAATATGAGTGTAATGTTCATTTATGGAGTCTTTTTTTTTTCCCTCCCCCAGCCTTCTGAGATGTCTCTGCCAAAACACTTTCACAACAGCTTTGGGTTTTTTAGCAGAGCAGAAGCAAACTCTGTATCTTCAGTGTCAAGATGATGCATGACAAACAGCTTTCATTTTTTGCAGCTTTCTCATTCACACATAAAGCATTTCCCAGCACAGTCCTGCCCTTTTCATCACGTTTTTCTCCATGGCTTTTACCTTCTTTCATGTGCTACTGAAAGTCTGGAGCTGACAGTTGCACCTCGAACCTTTCCATCTCTGCTTTAAGCCCATTTCTCTCACTCTTGGTGTGTACTGACTTAAAATGGGACCCACCTGAGGCTTAGATCAAACTCTGTTGAATTCAAATAGAGGTAGTTAAATGATCTTACAATTCTCTGAAACCAGGCTCACCCCTGGAAAACTGAGTGCATGAGTTGGTAGTTTCCCGAATGTAATCTTCACTGGATCCATAACAACTCTTGCAAGAGTTCAGGAAAGTTTGCATGTCCCACTAACTTCTGCCTGCCTCATGGCCCCAGACCATTACAAATCCCCATAATGCTGTTCAGTCAGATCTATTTGCTTGACTAAACTGTGTCTCTTGCTTAAAACATTAGCCCTGAAGAGATGTGAGCACATTCTGATTGCTGTATTCTGGCTGTTTGCAAGGTGCTGCCAGATTTAAAACATGAAAAAAATGCCAACTTGCTGCACTAGCCAACATAAAACAAAAGCCTCAGATTCTCTTTGTCTTCACTGTTAGAGTTGTGGAGGCACTTGGATACTCGCTGTGATTCGGGCTGGCTTCCCCACAATGGTTTTTGCTACATGCTGATGAACAACCAGGCCCCTTGGAGTACGGCAGATGAGTTGTGCAAAGCAAGCAGGAGTAACCTCATCAGCATACACTCATTAGCAGATGTCGAGCTGATTGTTACAATGCTTCATAATGGTGAGTTGGGATATTTCTAAAGCACAAAGTGCTGCGCACCGTGAATTACGAACCGCTTTCTGTGGTCTAGCATATGATTATCATAAGCTCTAGCTTTTAAATGAAGGTGCTAGTGCTGAGCTTGTACCCAGGTAAGTGCTGAGTATTGCTGTTCAGGTTCAGGCCATCTGTGTTAGCTCTTGTTTTGGTTTGATCTATTTATATTTATTTATTTACTTACTTACTGGGTTAACCTACTTCGAGTTGGTGTTTAATTTTCTCATTCAAAGAGAATCACAGATAGTTTGGTCCATATTTTGACTACTGAATGAGCTGATAAATGTTATCTGTATTCTTTGGTCTTATGATTTGGTCTGCACTCTAAAAAATAAATTTGGTTGAGCTGTTTTTGCTTGTGTGTTCATTATTGGTTTTTTTTCCTGTTTGTTACTTTCCCTGTGAAACCTATATTCATGAACATCGGTTAAGAAACAAGGTAATGGCGATACATTGTACTTGGCTCAAATCTGCTTTCTTGCTGTAAGGAAAAGAATTGTGACACTTATGCTGTGCACTGAGCTTACTTATGCTGATTTCACATTTCTTTCCAATTATGTGGAATATTATTTTGAAACTACACTGTTATCCTAATTTTAAATTACAGATGCCAAAGAAGAAATGTGGCTGGGTCTCAGGAATGAAGATGTACCAACCTTGTTCAAATGGTCAGATCAATCAGCTGTGGTTTTTACATACTGGGATCAGAATGAACCAAAAGTTCCTTTCAACAGCACTCCTAACTGTGTGTCATATTCGGGTGAGGTAAGAATAGAGTGTTTGTGTTTTCTGTGTTTTTTTCCATCATAGTAGAGGCAACATTGATGTGTGTGGAAGTCCAGGAGGCGGGGTCAGGCAGATAACATTTTATTTCTGGAATAATCTTTAAAATGCAGATAATTTTTATACAAGCAAATTTCTCAAAATTACTTAGCTGACACTTAGTAGCTTTGTACTGCAAAGAATGGAAGAAATTGCTCACAGCATTGAGACTGCCACTGCTGTTGGCCAGCCAGTTGCCCTTGTTGTTTTGCATTTTGGGTTCCTGCCTGTCCGTGGCAGAGAGCTAGGAAAGAGGTGGGCCAAAGTATTGAAAGGAAAAGCTGGGTTCAGTCATCTCCATCCCAATTTGGGCCACCCTGTCTGAGGACGGGGTTAGATACCTCTTAAAGGGAAGAGTAGAGGACAGGTACTGGGGGGAAGGAGAGGAAGCAGGGTGTATCCAAACTCCCATATTCAGTTGAAAACTGGGACAAATTTCTGCCTGCTATACTGTCCGACTGGCAGTGGAGCTCATGTGCCCGGCTCCTTTGAGCTGTCACCTCCTGCCTCTACAGTAAACTGAGCATGCTCCTTGCACCAATTCCCTCTGTGATCCAAGAGCTGGCACCACCCTGACCTCTCCTTCCCTTTTCAGATGTGATCTGGAATCCTTACATCTCCACATTTGTCAGCTTTCTCTCTCCCTTCCCAACCTGCACCTATGCATATAATCCAGGACATCCCGCCCCTGATGTTTTTGCTATAGGTGTTTTGGCTTTCCTCCTTAGGAAAAGTCAGGAACTGCACTGTGAAAATGGGAAGCTTTTACACTTTTACATACTTTTTTTTTTTTTTCCTTTTCCTTCTCATAGCTGGGACAGTGGAGAGTCAAATCCTGTGAAGAAAAATTTAAATACGTGTGCAAGAAAAAAGGAGAGATTTTGAATGAAACAAAATCAGATAAAAGTTGTTCATTGGAAGAGGTAATAGGAAGTCTGTATCTCTTTCACATGGTTCAGAAAGCTTCATATAATCATGTATTTCCTCTATATCCCATTACCTTCTTGCCTATACAATAAAATCTATGGAACATCTTAGATGCAAAAGGACATAGATATAGCATGAGCCAAATTTCAAGTTCTCTAAGCAGGCTCTGGATGGATTACCATGCTGTTGATTGATGAAAGTATTATGAGCTTGGACCCAGGAGATGTTGTGGTTTATTTATATGTTTAGTTGAAAAAAAAAATTTACTTTTTCTACGTATGTTATTTCTAACACCATTTGTGCAGTTTTTTTTTGCTTTAAGCATGTTTTAAATTTTAGGATAAGCACATTGCAGCATAAAGATATGCAGAGATTGATAATTGAGATTAGGTTTCTGTTACACTTCACTTGGCTGTCGTTTTTGTTCTTTCACTTAAAATAAATCCAAAAAAACCCTCTCACTTTTATTCATTTTATTTCCCAGTATAACATGTTACAGCATAGATAAGACTCGAGAGGAAGTCTTTTTTGTTTTGAAGAATCTTGGGATGATATTACTATCTACTTCAGAGTTCTTTGGTTCAGTTGTGTGGCATATTGCCTGCAACAGGAAACATGTTTTCCTCCTATCTTTCTGCACAACCTCAGGGTATTTTTACTCTGTCTCTCTGGAGACTGCCAGCATGTAGAATCGCAGCTTTCTGTGCTGTTCAGATACCGGTGTCACTGGTAGGCTGGCAAAGAGGTAACATACTAATATTCCTTGAAATTTCAGTGTAAATATAGGGGAAAACATTTAAATAATAGAGAAATTTTGTAAGTTTACACATTTTCAGTATAAAATATTTTCTTCAGAAGAAACACTAGTAATGACCTCTTATTATTCCTCTGTATCCTGGCATTAGTGGAACAGCATGAAAACTCCTATTGTTTTGAATAGGACTAGGCTGTCGCCCTTGTGTTTCTCTCTCTAAATGTACATGGCAGTCAGAAGGCTCTGCAGAGTCCAGCTAAAACAGTGGTGTATTTTATTCCTGTGATTGCATTATTTCTTAGAACTGTGAATCTGAGAGTTGATGATACTGGTCCTTGTATGTGATGCACTGCATTTCTTTCTTGTATATGCTGTGCCAGCTTGTGAGAACCAGGCAATGATAGCAATGATTTATTTTCTGTTGTAGATAATGCCTAAATTAGGTTGTTATGTATAAACATGTTTTTCATTCTCTAACTAGGGATGGGAGAGACACGGAAACTACTGTTACAAGGTTTATAAAACAGAAGTTTCATTTGGAGCACAGTGCAATCTTACAGTGATGAACAGGTAAAGCACATCTTTGTAATTTATTTGCAGGTTTTACAGTACGATCTTTGAGATACAGTCAGAGACTAAAACCTCTGTATGCTAATTAGTGGTTTATTTAAAAAAAATAAAAAGAATCATAGAATCATAGGGGTTGGAAGGGACCTCAAAAGATCATCTAGTCCAACCCCCCTACCAGAGAAGGGCCACCTAGAGTACATCACCCAGGAAGGTGTCCAGGCGGGTTTTGAATGACTCCAGTGAAGGAGACTCCACAACCTCTCTGGGCAGCCTGTTCCAGTGCTCCGTCACCCTCACAGTAAAAAAATTTTTCCTGATATTCACCTTGAACCTCCTATGCTCCAATTTGCACCCATTACCCCTTGTCCTATCATAGGTCATCACTGAAAAAAGCTTAATTCCATCTTCAAAAAAGAGACTTGCTTTTGTGAAGAACTAGCAAATCATATTTTCCACAGTGTGACAGTGGTAAATGTAGAGTGTAAAACCTTGGAAGTATGTGACTTCCCAGCCTGCTAACCCCATGTTAAATATGGGATGGCCTGGGCAACGACTTGAACTAACTCCTGTAATAATGTGCCTGATTTTCAATGTGTCTCAATAGTTTCAGATATCTTTCAAATATTGACTCAACTTGATCTGTGAATTTTCAGATTTGAGCAAGAATTTGTAAACAGTCTGATTAGAAAGCATACCAAAGTGGAAAAAAAGTACTTCTGGACTGGTTTGCAGGATATTAGCCAATCAGGAATATATTCCTGGGGTACAGTGGATGGTGAAAAAACTGAAGCTGTGAAATACACTAACTGGAATTCCTTGCAACCAGGTAAATTTAACAGTTAAAAAAGTATGTAAATATGCTATCATTTTACATTGAGCAATCATTGGAGTACCATGCTACAGAACTCCAAGCATGTAGTAAAATAATCTTTCATAAATCTATGGATATTTTTTTTTAAAAACCAGCCAACAGTTTTTAAATATGTCTTTGGTGGCTTTAATCGTAGAATTTTCAGGAGGATGTGTGGCCATGCCCAGTGGAAATTCTCTTGGAAAGTGGGAAACTAAGGACTGTAAAACCACAAAAGCGTTTTCTATCTGCAAAAAATATATTGGGCTGCCTAAGGAACCAGAAGTACTCCCAAAGCCAACTGATCCCTGTCCCCCTGGGTGGCACAATGGATCTGGCCTTGCCTGCTACAAGGTAAAATGTTATTCCTGTTAGATGTTAATTGTTCATGACTGCCTTGCAGCAAGTGTGTGACTAGCCATTTTGTGGCATGTGGCTGCTCTGCAGGGTGTTTACCTGGGAGGAGGAGTTCATGTTGATGCAGGTTGCCTGCCTTCGTGTACTCTCAGGCGTCCCCCTCTGCTGTCGCTGAGGGGCGCCATGCGCCTCGCCCGGGGCTTCCCGCGGCCGGCTCTGCACCTCAGAGCTGAGTGGGGCCGCAGCGTTCAGCCTGCGCTGCCGGCTCTGGGAGCCTGGTCCTTGTGGAGGGTGCTGTGTGTGCATCCAGCCTGCCTGCCACCGACTGGCACGCAGACACCTTTCCACCACCTCCCCTTGTCTTTTTCCTTTCTGTACCCGAAGAGTGTAGATAGGAGAGGTGGGATTTTCTCTGCTTTGAATGTGGATATCAAACTTTATCAAAAAAGCGCAGCCTCAGTTGTATTTTACCATTTTTGAAGTAAGCAGCTGTGCTTTAGCTGGAATTAAACAAGTTTGCATTTAGAAATGCATATTTTTCCCCTCAAGTTAAAACTAAGGCTGTTTATTGGATTGTTTATTCATTATTTCTGGACTCAGTGTCTGCAATGAACTATGTCTTGTAAACAGCTCATATGGCAAGTGGGGAAACCCAGCTTGAATAACAAGGCTGTGGGCAAGGCTCCCAAAGGGATGGGTCTAGCTGATGTGTGGCAGAGCTGTCCCACAGCTGATGGGATTTGACAGCTGGCGCTGGCAGCTTCTCCTAAACGCGTGTTGACCGAGTGCAGCGTGTCTGTGCAGAGATACAGCTGATGGGAATTGTCTTGAACTGAAGTCAAGGGGATCAAGTGGACATGTTAGCTGTGGTGTATAAGCCAGATATGCAACTCTGATACATACAGGTAGCAAAGGGCATGACAAAAAACTTTATTCACCTGCAGCACTCAAATGCTGGGTCCTGGATTCAGTGAACACCTGGCTTTGCGGTTCACCCTAAGTTAGGAAGAGCAACATCCCTTAAAACCTCTTGTTAGGCTTGCAGTTTTGGAATGGGTTGGGTGTTGTTTTCTAAAATCTTTGTGGTAAACAAAAACAGAGTAATTTTGCCATATGGAATATGCTGCATATGAAACAAATGTTGTCAGCTTAACTTCAGAGTCTGCCTGTTGTCAAACAAAATGAAAAATATAAAATCACTGTTAAGGAGTCAAGCACTTTCCCTATGGAAACATCAGTTATTCATTCCTGCCTAGGGTGGCCATGTTTGAGTCGTAGTAGAAGTGTTTAAAAAATATTGTCATTTGTGTTGTTTTCTGCTCTGATGTTTGGCTGTGTTTGAAGTTTTTCCACAGTGAAAGAGTGCTGCGAACCAGGACCTGGGAAGAGGCGGAAAGGTTCTGTGAAGCCCTTGGAGGCCATCTGCCTAGTTTCAGTCACTCAGAAGAAATCAAGGCACTTCATTCTATCCTGAGAAAAATAATCAGGTAACAAACCAGCCATGCACTAAAATTTTTATTTCGGTTGCATTCTGCAGCAGATCGCAAGTGCTGCTGCTGACCCCAAATGGCAAGTATGAGGTAGCGTGCAGTAGGGGCTGTGTTTCCCACAGTAAAAAAGGCTAGATGTGGCATTTGAACTGCTGGTCATGTCACTGCCTTCCTGGAAAATGTCAAGGGAGCACAGCTTGGACAAATATTTCACATTGCTAGAGGAGTGCAGGAAAAGAGAGATTTGCTTTAAGCATCTTCCATTGCACGAATTTACGTTTGTTGAATTTTGGTGCAACTAGATGGTAGCTGTTTCTACTTTTCACTGATATGTTCTTTAGAGATGAGTTATTATTTCAGTTTTTCAGATAGGTCTCATCTTTATTCATTAAATACTTGATGACTAAACTGGGTACTACTGTCTTGAAAATGTGAGTAATGTAGTGTCCAGCAATCTGGTTGGCGCAGATCCCATTTGGCATAACTGCAATAACACTATATGGGCATTAGATGGGTGTGTTGAGTTTGCTGGTATCAACAAATTAAATGCTACATAATTTATGAGTCTAAGACTCTATTTTTAATCAAAGGAACTGTCACTCCAAAGCTTTATTAGGCATAGGTGTGATGTCAGATCGTTGTGTAATGGTTTTTTTTGATTGGCAACCTGTTTTTTCAGAACTTTTGCCAGCTTAAACTCAAGTGCTGCCAGTTATATGCTCTAAATTTTTTCATCAACAAACTAAATTGGGATTATTTTAGAAGCTGCCAGCGTGCAACACTGATGAAATTTTAAAACTTGATGACTGAAGAGATGCTTTCTTGAAAACCCAGTGAACTTTTTTTAGAAAGTGTACAAGTCACGAAAACTACTCAGTGTTTATGTTAATAAGAGGCAAAACCAAGCTTGTGTGCTCTATATATAGACGGTTTAGCTTGTATAAAAGCCACTTGTGATTCCTTTGCTAAAGTGACTAGAGACCCTGAAATAAAAATTGGTGCACAAATTACTTTTAGCTATAGATCTTAGTATACTGTTTTGCAATTACAAATTTTGTTTTAGTATACCTAATCTAATATGAAACATGAACGGAGAAGTAAATGATTTTATTTTCCTACAAGTACTCAGGACTACTTTTCATCTTGCAGACCATCTGAGGTATTAATTATAGTTAATGGCCATTTTTTGTTAAGGTGGAGACATTTTTTTCTGTCTTTCCAGAAAGTCAGCTGGCACATGATGCTACTGTATTTCAGAAAATTTAACTTAGCATGGAAGAAGGAAAGTCCTAGTATTTCAGTATTATTCTGCCAGAACTTAAATAAGGCACAATGTATTGAGCCCAGTATAAATTGAATTGCAGTCAGTGTTGCAGTAACTGCATGTGTCAAATATAACCCAAACCACAGTATTTTCATCTGGATTAACCCCTTTTCAAGCACTGCAGAATGTCCCAAACAGAAATACTGTGTATTTGATATTGCCTGAAGTCTTTTAAGTAGTGTGTGTTTGTTTAGATAACATAATGAAGTGTTTAAGTTAGCTATGCTTTTAAATTACTCAGAGGTAGTGATTATATAAAGCATTTTGGAGATCAAGAGTCAAGTGTAGCTTGTCTGAAAACAAGCTCATTTGAGATAGGAGAGAAGAAACCAAATGAGTTATTTCACCGATAACAAACAATTTAGGTAACTGGGACAATCTCCCTCAGATATTGTTAGATGTGATTGGCTGCTGTAGTGTGCTGGCATGCATCTGTGTTCCCTGCACTTCATCGGGGCAAACCCTGCCTTAAACTATTCATTCAGAGCATTCATTTCAGCTTGGGGAAAGAGCCACACCTTGGCTCCTGTGGTTTCGGGTTTTTTTTCCCCTTGCACAGTTGTCCAGTGACTCATTGAGAACTGTTTGTTTTTAAATGTTAGCAAAAGTCAGTTTGGTTCACCAAGAAAAGGGCAGTTTGCCTAGTCCATTCTGTTCTTTACTCGGATTCCACCTTAGAGGCAAATAAGAGCTAGAATTGCTCCAGCCAAGTTGGGTGGTTGCCATTGGAAAGGAAAAGAAAGTTTGCCTGCCAGCCTTCTCGTCTAGAAGAAATAGGAGATAACCTCTCTACAGTTTGAGGGATGTGATACAGGCAGAACAGATCCTGTGCAGTTGTTTCTATTCCTCCAGGATTGTTTTGGTGAGCATTCTGCAGCTTATAGCTGGCAGTGCTGCTGGATACAAGGAGAGTAGCAGCTTGGATTACTTAGAAATAACATTTCAATGAGGTGTCCAAGGTGTCCACCTGACTGGGAAAGAAATCAGTTGCCTTTTATATGCACAGTTCTGCTGCTGTAATTGTTCTGAATCTGGAAGGCCTCACTAACACTAAAGCTTTCAAGAAAAAAAAAAATGTTATTCTCAACACACTGACCAAAACAGCAGTAAAGCTGAGATGCAAGTTGTAGTAATTGCATTAATACAGCTTCTCTTGTCTCCTGCTAAAGAGTAGGTGATGAGCATTCAGCTGGTGGCAGTAGTCTGTTACAGAGGGAAAAGCAAAAGGTCAAACGGGCTTCATATACACTTTTAGGCCAGCACTGCCTAGGATTAAACAGTGCATTAAATTGCACCATTAGGGAGTTGGCCCAGTCATACACATTACCTGTTGTCAAGAGGTCAAACTACAAGCCACAGTAACTTCACTTAGTCTCTTAATCTTGTGTTGGAGCTGACATAAGGGACAGAAAAATTAGTTTTTCTATTTCAGCAGTTAGAATAGGACAGTAGAAAAATTGCTGGTTTATATTCCCTTCACATTGATCTAAACTGTATTTATCTACTCCTACACAACATTGACTTTTATGGAAGTTTTAGTTCTGTGTGAGAGAAAAGCTACCGGTATTCTGCAGGGATTGCTGGCAATTTAGAGTCTTTCATTGTTAATCAGTGTGGAGTCCATTGTAAACCACAAATGACACCTATTTTTTTATGTTATAACTCACAATAGTCTAGGTTTGATACCAGTGTATAAGATGAATTCTAAATGTTTTGCAGTGAGGAGACAGATACCTGAAGTACAAGTAAATTCATTGCTGCAAGCTTAGTTGCAGTAGAGAGTCCTACTTCACATTTATCATAAATACCTAGTGGAATTCTTTTCTGTGATGAAATGATAGTATCATTTCAGAGGGCTATCAAAACGTTTTACTTAAGCTTAAAAGTGCTACCCAGGATAGTGTAGCAGTTACTGAATTACTTATTCTCATGTCTGAACAGTTCCAAAAGAAACAAAAAATGTACGTTAATATATAAGTGCCCAGTCAGATGGAAAATGTTATATTTGCAGGGCAGTAAGATAAGCAGACAAATTCTTGACCTGTCACGCTTTAAACTTTTTTTTTTTTTACTTATTACATAAAAGCCAAATACAAGCTGAAAGACTTTGAAAAATTGCTCTACTTTCTCAGGTAATTACTGCAGATCCTCCTGAAATGAATGTCTTTTCTACTAAAAAAAATTCTTTTTAGTAGATATTCCTCTGTGATGATCAATTGCTTAAACCACACTAAGCCTGTAGGTGACAATTAGGAGGGGAGGGTTATGCAATGTCTGACTCATAATTGGAAAGAAGAATCACAGAAGAATAAAATCCTAAAGGGAAATTGCCGAAAGCCACTTTAGCCGCTTGACAGCTGTGAATATTTGACTTACAGTTTCCCCTCTGGAGTGATATGGGGAATTTAGTCTCTTCAAAGGCTCCTTAGTAATATCATTAAAAGACTAGAGACTATTCAGGATGATAAGATCACACTAGTGTGATCACACTATCACACCAATGTCAGAAAATTAATACTGGACTTGAGAAAAAAAACAAACAAACAAACAAAAAAAAACAAATGTAAGATTTGTTGATTGCTGATGCTTTTATGCCTAATGGAAACATTACCAAATAAAATGCTATTGCCCTTCTTGGATTTCATGTACTTGGCTCACATACTCTGGAGTGAGCTGCTGTTTGTTGGTGTTGTACTGTCAACTATTTCAAGCTCAGTTTACCATCTTTATAGTGATGTGTATAGAAAGGTAGTGGCACATTCTTAACAAAGAATGTCTTAAAATTGCCCCATGATTAATATCACTTATACATATAAGCCTGGGTGTTGAGTCCATCCCTCCATGTAATAAAGTTATTTTCATAAACTTTCCAAGTTCTCTCTTAAAATCACTGAGTTTGACAGCACTAAATTTTTTGGAGCCTGGTCCAAACTCTGACCTCTGCTGGTCAGACATCTTTTTACAATTTTGAGCCTAAATTTATATCCTCCTTATGGTTCCACAAAGGCACAATAGCCTTTCTGCTCAAGTAGCCCTTTCTTCTTGGGGGTTTAGTACCCTAATATATTGTAAAGAATAACTGTATCCTTTCCCTCTGTTTTTTTTTTTTTTTTTGCAAAGCTAGACAAGAAAATCCTTAATTCTTATTAGTAACCTAAACTCTTAATTTCCTCAAATATCCTGTATTCCGTCTCTGTACTTGGTACAACACAAGTTTATGGAATAGTACTCCTGATAGAGTTTTACAAGAGCCCTGTACTATGTGGCATCAATACTTTACTATCACTGTTGGACCAGAAGTAGAGGCTGCCATACAAAACTAACCTGGCAGTTTGACTAGCACATATTTCATTGTCCTATGATATGTTTAGGTTGATAAGCAGTAGCAGAGTATGGTAAAAGCTGTTACTGCTGATTTAAGTATTTTTATTGTAAACCCATTTTTGAGGGGAACTTTGTACCTTGGAGCATAGCGGAAATTCTGAATTTAAGCATCCCCTGCTTATGAAAAATGAAGAGGTAAAATCTAGAAAAAAAAAATACAGTCCTGAACTATAGTTTTGCAAAATGGAGTAAAATTTCAGTTGCCATTCTTTTGTGTGAGCACTGGAGTCAGTGGTGCTATGTGCTCATTTACATCTATGCCTCTTTTATGAAGGTGCATGATTGAAATACATGCCAACGATTAGTTTGTTGATATCACTGACAAGCTTATGGGAAATAGGAAGCCGTTTATTCTGTATGGGTAGAAATTTTCTTGTGGTTGAGGAAGAGCATATTTGAGCTGATGGTGTAGAGAAAGACAACCTGAGATGGACAAGAGAAGAAGCAAGCCAAATAACCACTCTGTGTGTGATTCTGAAAGAAAGTGTGGAAAGAGACCTTTATATCAAGCGACAACTGATGAAGTGGTGATGCAGTGAACAAAGACATTCTCTGATTTAGTAGTTTTCTCCGTGGTCAGAGAAAGACAAACTTAAATATGTTCTTAAAGAAAAGTGTAAAGAGGTCCTAGCCCTTATGCCTGTTTCCTCTTTGAACTGCTACAACCTGCAGTAGTAAACTTTTGGTTTTACTGCTTAAATCATAAGTAATGCTGTGACGTAGGTCAGTCTTTCTATTAAATGAGCTGAACCATATACTTGGCTTAAGATTTTGTCTTGTTTATTTACAGTAATGACAGATGGGTATGGATTGGAATGAATAAGAGGAGTCCAGATTCTTTGGGAACCTGGCAATGGAGTGATGATAAACCTGTAAGTTAACTTCTAACCAGGAAACATCATGTCCAGATTTGTTTCAACTTGCACTGGATTGAAAGTAAATTCATAAATATTTCAATTAAAATACGGCAGATCCTTCAACAGATGAATAATTCACAAGAATATTGAGCATTTAAGAGCTGCCATCGAGGCAGATTTCCAATTAAAAACATACCTTTAATAAGGTTAACCTGTTTTCTGTCTCTACTGCATTAAAATATTTTAACAGAAATTTAGTAGTAAACATCTAAGAGCTGATGGAGGGAGCAAAATATCTTCATGCCACAACAGAGGATAGGGCTTATCAGCTAATCTCCTTGATACCTCAAAAAATCTCACTCATTTATTTATCTGCCTGAAATTGGGAGTTGGCTCCCTCTCCCCCCCCCCCATAATAACAAGTAAACAGACTCAAAACTGATCTGTAACTGCCATTTAACTTGCAATTTAATTGTGATATACATAATGGGATCTCAGGTTTGGATGGTTATCTCTGGGAATTACCATAGCAAAAATAGTTCTAATGATTCTTTCCTCCTGCCTATCCTGCAGGTAACTAGTGTTGTTATGCCACTTGACTATCTAGAAGACGAATATGACACAAGAGACTGTGCTGCGTTAAAGGTTAGTTTCATGGTTTCTACTAACAGCTTGCATACTTTTACAGGGCAGTACTTGGAGGCTTTTGCCAGCCACATGTTGATTTTATGTTCACGGCTGAGCTGTTTTCTTTGCATAATGAAGAAGCTGATAGTGTTCCTTCTATCAATCCACACTCACTTGTTATCAGTTTCCCCTTATTCAAGCAGTTTCTTGTGAAGCAAGTGTTGTGCTAATGATAACCTTCCATAAGACTTCTCTGGAACTACCAAATACTTTATAACAATGCTATTCTCTGTTGCATAATGCCATGTTATGTATCTCTTGTATATTACACGTAACATTTAAGGATGTAACGTGAGTTTAAAACAAAAAAAGCAAACAGCCATACCAGTAACTTTTAAAATCTAGATTAGTTTTTCTGAACTGCAAATTAAGAAAAAGTTTGAAACCTAAAGTAGGGGAATGCAGTAGCCAGGGTAGAGTATGTGTTTGTGTTTATTGTGGTTTGCTTGTGTACTTCCTTGCTTGCTTGTGAAATAGACTGTAAGCACTGTGTCGGTTTGTAATTCATGTCTCTGCTTAATTCCTAATTATGTTCTTCATTGCTTAATTCAGTCTTGATGGCACGAGTTTTATAATGGCCTTTAGCTTTTTTGAAGCATCATGTGACTTCTTGCAAGATCATGCCAATACCATCCCTTCTTTTAACCTAATTAGAATGACATCTGCTTCTAGGATTTACTGAAGGAAAGGGTAGCTGCATCCCTTTGTTTCTGTTCATGGCTGTTTCCCCTCATTCTCTTCTCCTGTGTTCATGACTCCAGGATGACCTCCTGTCAGCATTAAGCTATAAAAAATTTTAGACAAGAGGAAAACGGTTTGTAGGGGATACTGAATATAGTAACCTCCCTCTCTGCCTGCTAGGTATAGACATGTTCTTTCACTAAATAATAAAAAATTCTCTTTACTGTAGATATCAGCAAGAGTGAAGTCAGATTTTAAACTTGATTGTAAGAAATAATCTTAAATAAAAATGTCAGTTCAGATGGTTTGTTCTGAGCAGAAATTAAAATAATTTCAGGGCAGCAAACTTAAGCCCTTCATCTAATTGCTTCACAAACTTGCCTTGCACGGAGAGTTAAAAGTTGAAGAGTTACAGTTGTATCTGCTAATTTTTTTTTTTTTCAAAGTAAGCTGTGGGACTAACACCACAGTAAAATATACTAATTTTGCCAAACTACGTTTTTAATACAGTTTCATTTCACATTTCAGAGGCCTATGCCATACTCACTCAGTTCTCTGTTTCTGCTTTTATACAGACCACACAATTTTCAAGGAGGTCATTGTGGAGGTTTTACTTCCATGAAGGCAGAGACCTGGAATTCTACTTCAAGCCTTTTGATTGTGAAGCTAAACTTGAATGGGTCTGCCAGATAACAAAAGGTAAACTACAGTTACATCCATTTATTAATGTAAGAGAGTTTATTACCACTGAGTTATTATTGCCCAATAACAGAAACTTTGCAAATAAGATTTTACCATTTCCTTTCTGAACTGCTAAGAGGACAATACCTCAAGATGTCTTGTCTGTATCACATGCAAACAGATGCACACTTATAATATTCAAAGATATATCAGAAAATGACCACAAGGAGGACACAGTATCACTGCTCCCATATTGTTTCTTGTCCCATGAAGCAAGAAGTGACTTCTTACTATGTCAAGTGACAAAAACCCACTGAATTGCAGCATTTGTGGACTTTACTTAATCTTTCTTGGTAGCAGACATCTTGGGTATGCAGTTTGCTGCAGCCTTAGATGAACTGGCTGCCTTCTGGTAAAACTTGTACGTTAGCTTCTCATTGTAGTGAGACAAAAGAGTGGGAATGCAGAAGAATGGCATGGGTATCTGCACAGATCCAGGTTTTCCCATGAAGTATGAGAGATGCTGTAATCCAGTAGGCTTTTATATTTTGGTTGTTTATTAAAAGGTGTTTCAGGCAATGAAACTTTCTTTTTGTGGGGAGATACAAGTAGATACATTATTTTGATACTTGTATTCTGCTTGGGATTGAAAAACACCAGTGTTTAAGACTGACCTATGCAAAACTCCCATTAGTTTTTCATCAGTTTATTTTAAACTATTAAAATAAAAAAATTCTCCTTTTATTTTCTCCATCCTGCATACTGAGAAGCATGAGTACCTTCCATCCAGTTCCACTATTGGTGACCCAAGTCTTGTTAGAAGGTGAACTTGAAGTGACTATTCTTTTTTTTTTTTTTTTTCCCCTCTGGACAGGTAGCACCCCAAAGACACCTGAGTGGTATGTACCAGGTAAATGGACCTTTTGCATGTTCTTCCATTATGTCTGGATAGTCGTTAACAGTCTCTATCTTTTACTAGTTTTGTTATGTTACTACTGTAATACTTGTTTGATACCAGCAAAGGTCACAACTGAAAGAATTTAACTCTGAGGGAGCTCAGGATGCAGGAAGGATCATTGGCTCTTCCCAGTGTCAAAATGAAATTTCTTAGTACATTCACAAAAAGAGGATGGGTTTTTCAGAACTGATTTCTTATGCATGTGATATTTCTTCTGCATAGATGAAATTGGAATTCATGGAGCCCCACTTGTTGTTGATGGAGCAGAACTGTGGTTTGTACCAGATAAAAACCTGAGTTTCCAGGAAGCTATTTTCTACTGTCAAAAAAATGACAGTGATTTGGCCTCTGTGGCGTCTTACCCAAAACTCAGGATAATACTGTCTCAAATAGAAAAGGTAAGGGGGTGTAATCTGTCTAACAGATACTTCCTACTATAGGGAAATTTTCTTGACAGTTTTTCCAAAATTGTCATCAATTTCTTTCTTTGTCTTGTTGGCCTTAATAGTTTTTTAATTGTATTGAAAAGATGAGTTTAAAGAGATTTCTTTTAATAACTGTCTTGTAAAAGAATTTTTAAATTTAAAAGTAGCCTTAACTGCATGGAAAAAAACCCCAAACATCTCCAACTGGAGAGAAAGTATGAGTTGTAAAATATGCGTTTCTCTATGGGTTGTAAAATATTGGGGGTTTTGTTCTTTATTCCCACAGTTATCAAACAGCGAACAGAAGTGGTGGCTGAAGTATATTGATTATGGCTACAGCTATCATTCACCGTACGTAGAGTAACTATGGCTTGCTGTATTGTAAGGGTTTTTTGTGTATGCTTTTTAGGAATATAGTTAACTAGAATGGTTTCCATAGGAAAATATTTTATCCCCAAATTTATAAAAGGTTACTTCTTCTGTATCGTCCCAAAGAAGTAAGATAAATAATTTGAACTAAGCTAGAAAAAAATACAGCATTATTCATTGTCCACTGTTCTGTGCTTTTGTTCATGTACCTGCAGCTATTCTTGCCATAGTAGACTTAGACCACACAGTACCTAAACCAGAGTAGAACTGTGTAGTGCTCAGACAAAGCAAATAGTGATGAAGATAGTATGGATGTACAATTAGAAAGTGGGTGTTTTTCAAAATATTGTTGAAATATTTTAATTACTTGCCAAATTCTGAGTTCTATTTCCATTACAAGCATTATTGACATCAAAAATTTAATTCATAATAACTTTATAATAACTGAATTCATAATTAATTTCTTGTGTGTGTATTGGAGCTCTGGGTTTCAGGCTGTTGGGTTTTAACATCTTGTCACATGAATCCTTGATGTCTGTGGTCCTACTAGCTAATGTATTCCACTGATCTTTAAAATGCTTTTATTGGATTTCTAAGCCCACTTCTATGCTCTGTTAATAACTGAGGAACTAGGGGAAAAAAAAAAAAAAAGATTGTGAAGAAAATAATGTTTATTTCCTCTAAGGGTATCTGAGAAATAGCTGAGAACAGGGAATAGGAGATAGGTTTAAGACATCACTCCTCCAGTTAGGTAATGCCAAAGTCTTAGAGGGCTTATATATATAATACAGCCCTGTAGAGCTAAGGTGGAAAGTATTTCATGACTGCAGAAAGTATCATGGGCTTCTTACAATGAAAACTTTTTGCATTCCAAAATACTGTAGCAGTATACTACTGTGAAAATGAAGCAGGGGTTGTTGCCCATTCTTCTCACTTGTCCTGACAGTGTGCTGCAATTACAGCATGGTGATAGATAACATCCTATCCCCATTCTGCTCAACAAAGTTAATTTGGGCATGGTACATAACTGCTGAACATACCACTTGTTTGTTCCTAGTCTAGTTTTTCCCCTCTGTCCTTTCCAGTGTTGTAGGGCAGCTCCTAGAAACAGTTACAAGCCCAAATTTTTGTTTGCGCTGGTTGTGTTGCTATCAGAGTTTCCACTTGAAGATTGCATGGGAATGGAGATTGACTCTGAAATGTTTATATCCAGTTTACAGTTATTTTCACGTTTCCATGATCGATTCCTGAGAGATTGCTGGTATGTTTCCAGAAAGAACTGGTATAGAGGTAAGGCTATTTTTATGTTTTCACCCCTCTCTGTCATTCTTATATTTAAAAAACAAACAAACAATTATTGTTCTGCCCAGATGCTTATATTGAATGTAAACTGATATTGAATTAAGAGTGAATGGCTTCTTGATAATAATCTGATTGAATTTTGAATCATTTATTTCTTCCTTAATGGTAGAAGCCATGGTAATATTTCTTGATGACAAAGGAAACCTGAATTCAGATAACAAATTTTTATGATTGATTATCACTCTTGTTATGACATAAATTAATTAGTCGTAAAGTATGCATGGCAATCGGAGTGTGAGAGGCATTACCGTAACTGTTTTTTAAAACTTGTTTCTGCAGACTACCCAGTTAACTGTAATGTGAAACTGCCCTTCATATGTGAAAAAAATAATGCCTCTTTACTAGAGAAACATGATCCCAGTTACCGCCCTGCTAAAGGAGGTTGCCCTAAAGGCTGGCATCAGTTCCGGAATAAGGTACAGAGATAATACAGATCAGCCAATCTTACCTATTTTTCATAGTCTAGTAAGCTGGAGTGCCCTGCTGAAAGAGGTGAGGAAGTAGCCCTTGTGTTCAGAAGTGGACCGGAAGGTTGCTTTCAAAAACTGTGTAGTGATTAAAATCATCTCCCCCACTTCTCTGTCCCATATGAAGGATTGATGGTTTCTGAATTTCAAAGCAGTAATTTCTAGGGTTTTTTTTTTCTTTCCTGTCACTGTATGTTTAGGTCCTAGAACACTGGTTTGTATTGTCTAGTCTTGGGCTCCGCTTCGAAGGAGGAGGAATAGAAAGGGAGAGGGTGAGGTTTCTGTGACAGAAGCGTCAATTCTCTCACTTAGTAAGGCAGGCAGCAAGCTGGCACACACTCTTCTTCCTAAGCTGCCTTCAAGACTTAACACTTTTAGGAGTTAGGAGCAGCTTTAAAGAGTTAAACGGGTCAGAAGCCATAGTACAGTATATTTCAGTACTGTGTTTTAAAGTGGTCATCTAAAGTCATAGTGAGACTGATCCCTGCTGTTTAGCCCACCATTATTCTGTACATAAGAAGGAGCATGTATCAAATCTGCACATTACATTGTGCCAAGGTTTGCAGATTTGCTTCATATTATTGCAGAATGTAGCTTTGGAGTAGCCATGTAGTTTCTCCCAAAAGGTAAAGCATTACAATGCAGGTTCCTGACCAAACCCTATCTGACTTAGAATCATAGAATCCTTTA
>NW_008623688.1:0-21673 GCF_000691845.1 Merops nubicus
TAATATATAAAGTATAAATTATATCAAGAATATATCATATATCATATAATATGATAGAATGTATAATATATTCTACATTCTATTGTTCAATGTTATTATTTTCATATAATATGTAAGATGTAAGTTGTAATATATGTTTATATATTGTATCTATATACGTATTGATAATATATTTAATATTTAAAGATATTTGTAGATATTTGGAACACCAGCTATTTGAAGACAGATGTCTCTTCTCACCACTACAGAATGTTTCATTTCACTTATACATCACAAGACAGGCTTTAAAGGCTGCTATTGAAAGGCCTTTTTCAGTCTTGGTACAAACACATGTGAAGGCACATAGAACTTTCCAGGAATTATTTTTCTGAAAGACCATTAGGTTTTAACAGGTGCAAGAGTAATATTACACAGTAATATTTCACAATATGGGTAGTGAGGCCAAAAACTGAATTAAATAAATAGCCATGTTAACATAATATAACAATTTTCCTACGTTTCAAGCTGCTGGAAAACATTCTATAGCTTGCAAAAGAAACTACTCTTTTTAGAGGAAGACCCCAGCACCATCATAATTTCTTTTGCTAAAATTTTAGTCTCTATATTTTTTCCTCTGCAAAGTCTCCAACTCTGCACAGTGACAGTTCCTATCTAGCTGTGTGAGCAGTACAGTACTTGCATAAAAACCCAACATCTAATCTCAATGGTACTTGTACGTTTGTGCAACAAATGGATGGTTTAAGTCCCTTTTCTGTTTTCTCTTTCTAGCTTACAACTATCAAGTCATGCATTTAAGTGAATTCTTCAGTTAGTGTATGTTTTACTCCTTTGCACTTGTACTAAGTGTTTTTTTATACTGCTTTAACTAGAACAACAAAATTGCCTATGCAATATATCATTCTCAGGTGACATTCATCTGGCATGACCTCAGACCTACAGTGGCACTACCCTGCGCATACAGGTCTGTCTCCTTCTTAACAGAATCACAGAATCATAGAAACATTTAGGTTGGAAAAGACCTGTAAGATTGTCAAATCCAACCATCAGCCTAGCACTAAACCATATTCCTAAGCACCATATCTACACATCTTTTAAATACCTCCAGGGATGCTGACACAACCACTTCCCTGGGAAGACTGTTCCAAGCCTTGGTAACCCTTTCAGTGAAGAAATCTTTCCCAATATCCAAGCTAAGCCTCTGCTGGAACAACTCAAGGCAATTTCCTCTTGTCCTATAGTTTGTTACTTCGGAAAAGAGACCAACACCCACCTCACCACCACCTCCTCTCAGGTAGCTGTAGAGGGAAATAAGGGCTCCCCTCAGTCTCCTTTTCTCCACGCTAAACAACCCCAGTTCCCTCAGCTGCTTCTCATAAGACTCGTTCTCTAGACCCTTCACCACCTTCACTGCCCTTCTCTGGATGTGCTCCAGCACCTCAATGGCTTTCTTGCAGTGAGGGGCCCAAAACTGAACACGGTATTCGAGGTAGTGCCTCGCCAGTGCCGAGTACAGGGGGATGATCACTTCCCTGCTCCTGCTGGTCACACCGTTTCTGATCCAGGCCAGGATGCTCTTGCCCTTCTTGCCTACCTGGCCACACTGCTGGCTCATGTTCAATTGGCTATTGACCAGCACCCCCAGCTTTCCAGTAACTCTTCCCCAAGCCCATAGTGTGACAAGGGGTTGCTGAGACCCAAGTGGGGTTGCTGAGACCCCACACTTGGTCTTGTTGTTTGTTATTGGTATTTTGTTGTTTTTTTTTCTTTTTTTTGCCAGTGAGAACCTGTATTTCACGGCAAATTAGAAATAGCCACTGGGCTAATGCATACCTGTTATTTAGAATGACCCAATAGGGCTTTTTCCAGGTTGAAGCAGGTACTGCATTTTATAATCACTTTGTGAAAGATATCAAATGCTGTTGATGCCTGTTAGCAGTACCTTATTTGTATGCATCAGTGTCAGTGTTCTTCCCACCTCTTATTGTGCCGTGCACATTCAATTTAGTGTACTTAATATCTCTGAACAGTGAAATGTTGACTTCAGTTGATACATTAACTTGCAAACCTCATCTGCTGTAAGAAATAAGTGCATTTGCTAGTTGAAATAGTCTCTATTTCCTAATGGACGTCCATTCATTCTGTTTCTGTTCTGTGACCTCTTGTGAAACCTACAAGGCAGCATGAACAATTATTTTCTGATATACAAGTGCACTGTGTGCCAAACAGCTATTAATATGCTGTCACCATTTCACGATGGGAACTACAAGGTGATGGTGCATGATGAGATGATTGAGAGGAGCATATTACACAAACGTGTGAAGCTGAAGGAATTCTGACTCTAACCTGGGGCTATGGGTTTGCAGCAGAAAGAAACCTGATGCTAGTAGAGGCGTCTTGATACAGTTTGCTGCGCTTTGGTTTTGAAAGGTCTCACACACACCTCACATTCTGCAGGAGACTGGTTTCCTTTTCATCTGAGTGCATCATTCTGCAACACTCAAACCACGATGAAGCACTTCTACCATTATCTTTGTAGACACACAGGCCCTTATGAAAGGCTGACTATTACTTTACCCACAGGTAGAAGTAATACTTCTGTGGTTTCCATATAGACTGTCTAGAAAAGTGGTGAGCTTACATAAACAGAACCCATCAAAGATGAGACCAGAAAAACAGGTCAAAGAATAAAGTTTTTTGACAATATTCCTAATACAATTTATATTACAGTATTGTTATAAAAGGCTTTACTTCAGTGTGTATATGTGTTTGAGCAGCACACCTGCAATACGAACCTTCTCATACAAGGGAGCATCTGATGATACACATGAAAAGCTCAATGTGAGCAGGGCCAGTGTGTTCAGGTCAGCCTGCCCTAAAAAGTTGCCTTGGGTTGCGGACGTGCCATCAGACAAACCCAGCCCACCACCTTGCTGGCCCAGATCTCTTTAATTGTAAATTTAGGCTTTCACTCCCACATAGTTTAACCAGTCATTTTCACAGGTATCTTGAAGGAGCATTCTCCTTTTCCCATCCCACACTGAAGCCTGTATCCTCTGCTGAACAGCAGCAGGTCATGAGCCTTCAAGGTGCTGCAGCTGTGCCAGCAGTGCCCAGGATGAGATACCTTTTTTGTGGAGACCAACACACAAAGCAGGCAGGTTCCTGAGCCTCATTTTACCCAACTCCTGCCAGTTAGGTCCTGCTAAAAGGCAGCAGAGAAAAAAAAAAAAAAAAAAGAAAAAAAAAGCTGGAAACTACAACAACTATCAGCTTTCAGCACCCAGCACTAAGACGATATTCAATCCCTGTGACCCTTAACAGGAACAGAAATTAAAATAATGCAGACTTCATGGGGAGTGATCCTGCTATACCAGATTGAGCTGCCAGCTGAAGAGTGTAAACTTGACTGCTCTTTTGGAGAGGCATTATCACTCCATGATAGCTGGAAGGCCACAGACCTTCTCTTATGCCGCAAAGTGTGTGCAATTCTAGTTAAAAAACATTCTGCCTTGCCTTCGGACACATTGTATTAGTATGGTTTCAGCTACATTTTTGGGCCAGCTGTCTCCATAATTTGGAGCTATCAGCAGCTGTAGACAGAGTCAGTCACTTAAAGAAATAGCATATTCTGCCCAGTGTTTTCTAAACACTATTGACTGCCCAATAGCCTTAGGTTTTGTTGCTGCTACGGAACTTAGTAAGACTGTTGCCCAACCTTCTCAAGGATTCCACCCAGGTCACTAAATGGACTAATTTCAGGAAATTGAAACAATGAAAAAAAAGCCCCAAAAGGTGAAAAGGAAGCAGTTCTGCAACAGTTGGACCATGCCAAGTTCAAAAATTTCAAGAGATCAGAAATACCTAAACTCTGTCATGAGAACAAAGAACTGAAGTCTCTTTCATCCTGAGACATATGGCTTTATTTGTAAAAAAGTAATTCAAAAAATTACCTTTTTAATGACAAGGCAGTCATTAATATATTACATTGTTTCATATTCTAAGAGACTGAAGTGAAAATAGAAGACTGAAAATACATTTAACAAATCAGGGAATAAAAAGTAAACAAGATAAATAATTCTCTGAATATGCAACTTAAAAGTACACTGAACTGTTGCTCGTGATTCCTGTCTGATAATTAGTTAGATATGTGAAGTTATTTTCAAAACTCTCACTGTGGGGTTATCCTGTGATGATAGTATCTCACCTAGAAACCTTAAAACCTTTGTCTTGTCAAGAAGCAGATTCAGCATTAAATGTTTGATCTGCAAGTCCTCTGAAGTCTTTATCCACAGAAAAGAGTTTTGAAGAAATTGCCTTCACAAGTACCCAGCTAGAGAGTGTCAGAATCTGGATCCCTATGCCACCTTACTCAGTAACAGCTCCTGCATTTGGCATGACTATTGTTTCTTTTCAGATGCACCACACTCTGGTTTAGCCTTCAGCGATGATTAATCCTACTCTGAACTCCACATCACTATCTTCCCTTCTACCAAGGTGACTCTACACTTCTGTCACTGTCTGCAAATGCTTTTCAAAAATCTCATCGAAGAGTCTGCAACTCATGTCCTTGAACAACAACAACAAAATAAAAAAAAAATACTTTTGCCATGTTCTTCTGATAGACTGTGAGTAGTAAAACTTCCCCGACATCCAGAATAACATCTTTCAGGTCTAAGAACATCCCAAGGTAAATCCATTTTCTCCACATATGTGGAAAAAAAAGAACAAGAAATATCTTCTACCCCTAAACCAACAAATGTAGCATTTCTGTTGCATGTGTTCCTACCCTGGAGGTAGGCCTTCTCTTTCACCCCAACATCTCTGAATCTGGGTCCTGCAGACCCCAGTGGGTAAACACCCTCAAAACAAAGGTTGCTCTTTGTTTTTGTATTGTCAGAAACAGATTTGTGAGACAGTTCCTAAGGTAGTTTTCATAATTTGCTGACAAATCTAAGCACGCTCCAGCTATCTGACACTAGTGAAGTCTGTACCGTAGCTTGGCCACACACCCAATTCCCATCCAAAGCGCACAAGAAAGGTAAAGGAAATACAGTAAAACTATTATTACATTCAAAAGGTGTTCCATTTATAATGTAACCTAAACATTTACCTCATCTGAAAGCAAGAACAAGGTAGGACTTCCCTCCTGTGATGCAGAATATCAAATAACTCATTAAACTATTCCAGCCCAAGGCCATCAGATAGAGAGGTCACAACAGGTGACCAGCCTACCATCAACTTCTGTGGACCTTCCAAGAGACCAGGCTACATAACCCTGTCTCATGTAATAAATAGCCAGGCTGCATAACCCTGAATCATATAAAATCCTGATTTAGCAGCACTCCTCATCCATCACTCAGAAAAGAAGCCATACGCACAGAGAACAGACAAGAAGAGTCTAAATAGCTTTGTTCTTGGTGCTTCTTTCATACCCCAGAGTCTTATTCAGTCTCCATTGTAGCAGACACCTGCACAACCATTTTAGAACATCTAAATCTCAATACGAATGTTCTTAAAAGATGGAAGGTAAAGTTTCTTGCAGAATTTTATAGCAATTGACTGAAAGAGACAAAACCCCCACAGTGCTGCTAAGCACCAAGGAAGTAAAATACGCACACAAGTCACACTGCAGCCTTAATTGCACAAGATGTGCCTGTTCTATTTTCAGTCTCTCATCAGTAGCTTTTTTTCTCACACCATTTTTAATACATAGGCCATGCCTGCTATTGATCTAAGCATTTTTCAGCATGGTACAGAGTCACCTCTTTCTATAGAGTTACTCAGAAAAGCTCAAGGGATCAGGAGATAATTGGGCAAGAAAAATTATTTTCCCTGATGTCCCATCAAGACATGATTTCCTTTGTTGCCTGTTCTTCCCTGCAGTGAAAGCAGCATGTGGGTTTCTGCATGTGTATTTTACAGTCTTTGGTGTTCAGAAGTTTAAAAAAGGCTGTTACCATTAGAAGATTTAGACACACAAAGTCTGTTCCACCAGCAAGATTCTTTAGTAAGTGAAATGAGATATGACTAAATATAACATACTAAATTATTGCACTTGATTCCACTCCTTTCCTACCTAGCAAAAAATCCTTCAGGCTCAGGAATGGATGCTGTCAAGAGATGGATTGCTGAGCTCATGTTGACATCACTTTCACAGATCAATCAACCGTTGCAACAAAAGTCTTGCTAAAAGTTGAACTAATCCTCCTTGCCCCCCAAATACACTCGTATTATGGATTAAGTGCACCTAGCCAGCAACAGAGCACCACGCAGACTACTCCTCACACTCATTTCTACTCCTCACACTCACTTCTACTCCTCTCCAGTGAGGTGGGGAGGAGAAAATATAACAAAAGGCAAGAGGGTTGAGACAAAGGACAGGGAGGGCACATTCACCAGTTATAATCATGGGCCAAACCAGACTTAATCAGGGGGAATAAAATCAACTTAATTTAAGCACCACCACCACCAATTTACCAAATGAAACAGAATACGATAGTGAGAAATACAACCAAAGCACTTCCTCCCCAGCCCTCTCTTCTTCCTGGGCTCAGCTCTGCTCTCGACTCTCTAACTCCTCTCCTCCAGTGGCAGGGGGTGGGGAATGGGGGTTGCAGTTAGTCCACCACGTTTTCTCTGCCACACCATCCTCCTCAGTAAGGGGACTGCTCACAGTCCTCTTCTACTGCAGTGTGGCATCCTTCCCACAGGAGACAGTCCTCCATGAACTTCTACCTGCTGGGTCTCTTCCACTGGCTGCAGTCTTCCCAGTGACGAACTGCTCTTGCATAAGCCCCTCACAGAGTCACAGACTTCTTCAGGCACAGACATCTCCTCTGACATGGGGTCCTCCACAGGCTGCAGACAGGATTCTGCTCCTTTTAACCTCTATGGGCTGCAGAAGGTCAGCCTGCTACCTCATCGTGGGCTGCAGAGGAACAGGAATGGCTGCTCCAGTGAACCTCCTCACTTCCTTCCTCACTGACCTCAGTGTCTGCATGTTGTCTCTCTCGAGTCCCACTCCCCTCCAAAACACAAGAACTAGCCCAACAAGTTTTTATCCTCCTAAATATTTTATTGTAGAGGCACTTCCACCACCACCGATTGTCTTGGCTTTGGCCATTGACAGGTCCAGCTTGGAGAAGGGTGAGCTTCTTGAAGCAGCTTAAAGGAGCCATGCCAGCAGGCCCCTCCCCCACTACCAAAACCCCACCAGACACAAACCCCAGACAACCGACTTCTCCCTGAATGACTCTTGTGCTTCCTGTTCAGGAAGCAACTGTAAACCAACAACTAAGGCTGGAACATGAGGAAGATGTTTCGGCAGCCTGACTTTATATAGCTAAGAAGGGCCTCATCCTTTCAGCATGGTGAGAATAATCTTCCAGCTTTCTTTTTTTCTCTTTCACAAAAAATGAACAGCATGTGTGGATGACTAGGTAGAGAAACAGGCTTTAAACCATGTAACAGTAGCATAACTGTTGGTGAAGGAGAAAACAGACTGAGAAGAGTATCATCCTTTAACAGGAGAAGCGTGTCTAAGAATTGGTTTATGAGTTTAACAAGATACAGCATATTGCTGAAGGTCAACAGCTCTTTGGTTACAAATATTCAAAGGGAGCATTTGGATATTTGTTTCTGCTAAGAATTGGATGGTACAAGCAACATAATCACTCAAGGAAGGTGATTGGGGGGTAATAAACCCAAGGCCAAATAGAGCTATTTTATAAGTTCACATCATCTTGCTTTGCTTTGGGAAATAACACATTGTATTTCTCTGCTACATGGGAAGGTGCTTCTATCAAACTGGGAGTTTTCAAATAACTGTATCAACTAGATATCTAAATATGCTTCAGGCTTTTGGAGTTCCGTACACAGACTACTACTGCACTTCAGTGTAAAATTGAAGGTCACAGCAGAAATTGAAAACGACATCTGACTTTGCAGCAGGACAACGACATCCTTCCAAGCCCATCATCTAATACGTTCTGTATCCATAAACAAAGCCTTTATACTTAAACAGAAAAAAAAGATATGTTGCTAACTTATTACAATTTAATTCTTTTGCGAGAACATAAAATTTATCCTCTTAAATCCCAAGAAGTCCAGAAGTGTGAAAACAGTTCAATTTAAAAACAATAATTCTCATAATTCTCCTACTGTTTCAATAGGCTGCATTTTACTGCATCAGTATTTTTCCATTAGCAGCTGTCAAACCAGCTGTGAGGGTTCATCTGTGATGGGCAATGTGCTGTATACATTATATACAGCAAGCAATAATGCTTCCTCTCCCCATCTACTCTGTGACAGAATTACAGGGCATCCTGCTGGTCATGCTTTGTCAAACACTGACACAAGTACTTCTCATTTGAATTGCAAATTTTGTGGAGCTATTTATCTAATACAAATTCTCTTTAAAGAGGCGTTTACAGCTCATGGAGTCTTCCTTGGAAAGAGAAGAGGGAAATGCATTCCACTCAGGAATTTTATATTTTATTTAGGCATCTGCTCAAGTGCCAGGTTCTGTCCATGTGAATGTGTGACACTTGACTGCAGATCATGCTGTTGTACTGAATACTGCACTGCAGTGTAGCTGTAACCCCAAAAGTCCTTGTGCAAATCATTGCAGGTCTTCTCTGAAAATGGATGGGAACCTACGGCAGAAGGAATTGCTGCATTGAGGACTGCCACTATTTACTGTTCCTGGAACCACAGCTTGCACCATTTGCTTCTCAGTGCGTGAGGCTGAACACAAAACCACATAATTTTTCAAAAGCCTCACGAATCCCCACAGCGAATTAGCCCTTTCTGTCATTTCAAAAAGCAAGCCTCTTCACAGGGTACAGGACATACATATTGCGAGGACTCCCTACGTTCAGCCATTCATTCCTGTCCCTTCTTTTTTCTACGAGAAATTACCTTCTTAAGGTCTTAAATTCCAGGCACGTAGCTGTGATTCTAGATGACTCTGTGAAACTATAACAGCCAATCTGATCAGTCTGGGAGGCCTCAAATGTCAACGAAGCAGCTCACACAACACTTCTTGAGCCTTCACTATATTCAGCTTGTCCAAAGAATCTCACCATGAAACAGATACTAGTATAAAGGTGTTTCCAATCCACTGTGTTCAATCCCAGACCAGGAAAAGACTAGGCTAAAAGAGTATAAGGCACTTCTATACATAGGCTGAGTGTGTCTTGAAGTGTACTCATAATGCCAGCATAACTGTGCAAACATAAAATTAGGTAATTATACTGGTATCCTACCATACTTCTCAATCAGTTTTTGAAACCACACTACAAAGGACTAGGACTACACAAAATTCAGTTGCCTAATAATAGACTTTGAGTTACCCTTATTGTACAGTCCAGGCTACAATAATAAGAGACTCTAGTGCTAGGTGTATTAGGTGACTATTCTCAAGAAAGATTACTGTAGTTAGATACAGTGAACTCCTGCAGCTCCAAGTACCACAAACAACATTAACAGCCACAAAATGATGCTAAAAGATTCCAGAAGTTTGCTCCTTTAATACACAATAGAACATCTGGTCTGGTTGACAGTACAACCACAGGCAGCATGTTTCTTCCCAGCTCCACCTAGATCATTAAGGACTGTCAAGCAAAGATTTTTCACAACCAGCTGAGTCTTTATCCCTGCCAGGCTAACCAAGAGGAAAATATGTAATCTGCTCCAACATGGAAATATTAACAGCACTATGTTAGACCTCTCTCTACAATGGTAGGGTTTGTACAAACAGCCTCTCACAGAGGATATTTCCTTAGATAAGCTGAAGGAGAAGACATCAGAAGGAAAAGTTCTCCCAGACCCCTAATTATTCACCAGAGAGCAAGACAATCTTCAAACAAACATGTGACACAGAACTTTACTTGGAGAAAGAGCTTCTTTGTACTGGCTTCTAGGTTACCATGGCATGCATGCCTTGTACTGTTTTGGCTTTTGCTATAATCATAGAATACCAGTTTGCAAGGGACCTCATGGATCGTCTGGTCCAACATTTCTTGGCAAAAGCATGGTCTAGAAAAGATAGCCCAGGACCCCATCCAGCTGAATCTTAGAAGTTTTCAATGTTTGGGAATCCACCACTTCCCTGGGGAGATTATTCCAATGGTTGATCATTCTCATTGTGTAAAATTTTCTTCGTATAATAAACTGTAATCTCCCTAAAAGCAACTTGTACCCATTACCCCTCATCTTTTCTGTGTGACTGCTTGTAAAACGGGAGACTCCGTCTTTTTGTAGCCACCTCTTAAACACCAGAATATGATGATGGTTCCCCTAAGTCCTCTTTTCTCAAGGCTGAACAAACCCAGCTCTCTCAGACGGCAGGCTTCCCAATCCTTCCACGACCTCTGTGGCCCCTCTCAGGACCCTCTCCAGACTGTCCGCATCTGGTTTGCATAGAACCATGGAATCATTTAGGTTGGAAAAGACCTGTAAGATCAAGTCCAATCATCAGCATAGCACTGCCAAGTCCATCACTAAACCATATTCCTAAGCACCACATCTACACATCTTTTAAATACCTCCAGGGATGCTGACACAACCACTTCCCTGGGAAGACTGTTCCAAGCCTTGGTGACCCTTTCAGTGAAGAAATCTTTCCCAATATCCAAGCTAAGCCTCTGCTGGCACAACTCAAGACAATCTCCTCTTGTCCTATAGTTTGTTACTTCGGAAAAGAGACCAACACCCACCTCACCACCACCTCCTCTCAGGTAGCTGTAGAGGGAAATAAGGGCTCCCCTCAATCTCCTTTTCTCCACGCTAAACAACCCCAGTTCCCTCAGCTGCTTCTCATAAGACTCGTTCTCTAGACCCTTCACCACCTTCACTGCCCTTCTCTGGATGTGCTCCAGCACCTCAATGGCTTTCTTGCAGTGAGGGGCCCAAAACTGAACACGGTATTCGAGGTAGTGCCTCGCCAGTGCCGAGTACAGGGGGATGATCACTTCCCTAGTCCTCCTGGCTACACTATTTCTGATACAAGCCAGGATGCTCTTGCCCTTCTTGGCTACCTGGCCACACTGCTGGCTCATGTTCAATTGGCTATTGACCAGCACCCCCAGGTCCTTTTCCAGCCACTTTCCAGCCACTCCTCCCCAAGCCTGTAGCATTGCCTGGGGCTGTTGTGACCCAAGGGCAGGACTTGGCACTTCACCTTGAAACTCACATAATTTGCCTTGGCCCTTCGATCTAGCCTGCCCATATTCTGTAAAGCCTTTCTGCTCTTAATCAGATCAATACTTTTCTCCCTTTCGATCTCATTTGCTGCTGCCCAAATACACAAACCTTGAACATCTTCTGGGCTTGACATACAGCCTCTTTTCATCAGTCCCTAAACAACTCAACAAATATTTGTTCTTAACAAATACAGCAAAAATCACAACCTTCCTTCTTGCCCAAACTGTGCAATGAAGAGATTGCCCCTGATAGGCCCCTGTTCTTTTCTTTTTTTCCCTAAATAAACATAACTTCTAGATCATTTCATTTAAACCATAGGCTCCATCTATAAGCTTTCTGCTGCTCTTCCTACATTGTCAGCTTTCTTTTTCTCCCTCTGTCATACAGGATTCTATTTTTCTTGTGCATAATACGAACATGAACAAGATCTCAGAGTGACTTGACAACAATTTTATTAACAGTGTAGGTAAGACTTGTATGCAGCCATCAGAGAAATCTACTCTGAATATTACTATGATGTCGCTAAAAGCCAATTTATTGGCAGAGCAGTTTACTTGTTACACTCAAAACTGTGATACTAGTTAAGAACTTATTTTTATCCTAATGTTTCACAGTGGTGAGCAAGGAAATAGAAAGGATATGGTATGCTTATCTGCTGTCCTATATTGAACATGTTGAAAGTACACCTCAACTCTAAATGAAATTCATCAAATTCTGGGGTTAAATCTTAAGTACAGAATTCCATTGTTCCCACCAGAACACAGGAAAACCCTTGGCTACAGTTATACCCTTGGGAAGAATATTAGACATGTGTAAGCTATTTTTATCAACTACAGAGTCCGCCCTGAACCATCTCCAGAGGGTGATCATTTTGCTGCCTCTCCCAGTTCTCAAAGCAGCCATTGAGGGGTACAGTACAGGTCCCCCTTCTTTCCTAGGCTAGGCAAGCAGTCCACTCCACTATCAGCAAGATGAAGAAGTGAATACAGACACAGAATCTGAGTCTTCTGTTATGTGTTCCACTATGCACCCCTCCCAAGCAGTGCACTTTTGCATGTCCAACATGCTAGTAAAACTGTACAAATATTCCCAGCTAAATCACTCATTGAAATGACTGGTTATAAAGCAGTTTAGCATCATGCATGTGGGAAGGATATTTGCCATAACATAGGCAGAGTCTTAGCAAATCCATGTACAAACAGCCTTAACTCTCTCTAGAAGTCATTAGTCTGTACCTGGCATCAGTGCACAATAATGCAGATTTCTTTGTGGTCTCTGTGGCACTTTAATGGGCCATGGATTCACCTGAAATCCCACAGCATGGTGACCTGGACCACAGCATCTACATCCCTTCGGTTCAGCCCAGGCTCACCAGCCCTTGGCCTCCCAGCCACATAAAAGCACACATTGTAAACCTATAGTTTCTGTTTAAAAGGACATTCTGAGCCCGTCTCAGACTCAGCTTTAACCCATACAGTATGCTGTTTGTGGATATACTAATACATTCAATGACAGCATGCGGTGCCTACTTTCCTATCTTCCAGAACCCAAGGTATTATATCAGGAATACTGCAACTCTGTCAGACATAAAATTTCCATGAAGATTTGGCTTAGTGTGACATGATATACTTTTAAGAAAATGTACATTGAATGGCATTGATTAAATCATGCATACTGATGCATGCATTTACCTTCTTTGTGTCACATATTTCCTTGATTTTTTTCAACATACAGATGAAGTTGTGTTATGTTCTTTCCCTTTCAACTTTTAACTGTTGAAGCAACAACAGTTTTTTTCTGGGCTACCCACAGTATTCGAACAACTTACTGGGAAAACAAAACCTTACTTTTTCAGACAGTTGCCTGGGCAGCAATTTTTAATTTTTTCAAAAGCTCGCATCCTCTTGAGATGGAAAGATTTCACCAGTTTTATACATTCTGGCCGTACCACTTGTCCCCACAGAAATACTTACTGAATGCATCCCTTTTGTGCAAAACACTGCAAACTCAGCTGTCATTAAAAAAAAAAAAAAAACCAGGTCTAAGCCAGGTAGTCTTTGGCCACCTGCTAATCCTGCATACCTGCCCTGGCATTTGAGTTTGCTATCCCTTTCTACACCACCTTGTTTCATTTTGCTCATACACCCATATAGTTCACCCTAATTTATTGTCAGACAACTATTGTCTCACTGGAATTTTTCAGTCAAGGGTACTTTAAAATCACATCAATACAATTTTTTAAAATAAGGATGAAATGTGATCAGGCTAGAAATGTGAAGTTGACAATAGGAGTACTTGTTTTCCAAGATAAAATATTTGCTGAACTGCTTTGCATAATTGTTTTTACAGATTTATTAATATTGAGATAGTTCTTTGCACTGGGACCACTTACAGATGCACACGTATTATCCATCAATAACAAGGACTGGCATTATTAAAACAAAAACTAAAAACCGCACAGTGGCAAAATCTACTAATTTAATTTTCAACAGCTGATTCTAATGACAGCCAGGAACGGTTTTTCCCTTAACTACTGGTAAGAATTATGTGTTAGTATGACCAATCATCCTACAAAATGCAACTTACTGTGAAGGATATTTCATTCAAAACTTCCTTCAGGTTACGTGAAATGGAAAGTTTCGAGTGCAATATCTTTAAAAGGGAACTAAGCTCTCTGGACTCCAAATGATTCTGGAACAGGCATGACCAGACATGCAGATATTCCCCAATGAGCTGTTCTTGGAAAAGGGACATGCAGATAAATCTTAAGAGAAGACACATCTGACTGTATTTCTTCTTGATAATTGGTAGATTTTGCTTTAAGATGGAGTCACCTACTGAAAATACCAGCGTAGCTGCAAAACCTAGGTCTAAACGTCTAGAAGTGAAAGCATAATGATGAACAAGGTCAGGAGCTGGAACCAAAAAGGACCTGTAGGTCTCCGGTCTTATAAATGCAAGCCTACAATCAAATGGAAATGCAATGCTATGACAAATCTATTCTACAGAAATGCTTCATCACAGATTGATGGCACATATTCATCTGAACATTTGAATCAAGAATTAAAAGCTTGCCCCAAAAAGAGGAAAGACTGAGGCTTTCGCAGTCCCTGCTCCTACTGTGATATTCTTGATAAAGTATCAACTGAGAGTCTTCTGGATCATCTTTTGGAAGCAGACAAGGGCTATCACAAAATTCTTATCACTAGAACAAGACTTGAGACCAGGCAAGGAGGGATGGCAAGGCCAGATGGAAATGAAGCCTGCAGGACTGATGTAAAATGTGTATGACACAGTGCCAGATCTTGCTGTTGGAAGATTATTTTTGTGTATCACTCTTCATTTTCCTTCTTTTTCTCTTCTTTTCCACTATAGATAAACAAGGAGGAAAAGGGTAGCAGGCTACTGGAAAACATCTGGTACCAGAGTAAGATTTGGGTAATTCCAGAACCAGCTTTCCCATGGACATCACCTGCTCAGGATTCATTTATGATCAGCCCTATCCTTGTATTATACTCAGTGCAGAGGGTGCACTGATGAAGCTCGGGTCTGCATCACAAGCACAGGGAATTAGGTCTGGTGCACTTAAAGCATTAGTCTAGCATCTTTTGGGTGTGGGTACTGCCTGCTGTGCTGAACACTTAGCAGATCTAGAGGCGATTATATTGCATGTATGGCTGCACACAGCCACACAGCCTGCAAAAAGGTGTTGGTGGGCTCCTAGAACTGCTTTTAATTGCACTATTTCTCATCTATACCCCACCTCACCCATTTTAGCTCACACATCTCAAGAACAGACACTGGCTGAAATTTCACAGCCAGCATTCAGCAGAAAGTAATACAGAAGACATTAGCAGAAAAACTCATCATGTCCCAGAAATTTTTAATGGCATTGAGGCTTTTGGAAAGCTCAATTAAAGACGGATACCTCCAGTTTGTAAATCAAATAATTAACAGATCAGACCATCAAGTTTTTTCGGTTTGGTACTGATAAAGCTCTGCAGTTCCTTAACTTTCTGCTGCCTTTTGAGAAGTGAATTTTTCTGAAAACATAAAAGCAAATTCACGTTCTATGTCTCTGCCTCCCTTACCTGGCAACATGCTGATGTCAGCTCACTAAATGTAGAACTACTTTCTCAGACAACCCCATTTTACTTGTTTGGTTTGAGTACTCCAGGCACAATTGGCAGTACATAAATTTCTGGGTAGCAAGGAGCAAAGTGTTTGCACGCCTCATCCTGGTTTTCTACAAGATCAAGTCCCTGGGATTCACCCCAGGATCATCTAACAAAAGAGAGTAATATCTAGTTAGTAGGATGATACAGGCAGGATGTGATGCAACCATATGTAACCAAGCTCTGCAGCAATAGAAAGAGATTTTGCCAGGGAAGAGGATAAAGTGTAAAATGTTTTCAGCAATATAGGAGAGGATTGAGTTATACTGAAACCCTGGCTTGAGTGACAATACATCTTATAAGAGCAGAGGCAAGGGAGAGGTATTTAGAATGTTTTTCATTAACTATTAAGTAGTATTTTTAGAAGTTGTTCATTCAAAAGAAAGAAATGGTCTAGTTTTAAGTCCTGTGGTCCACAGGTGAAATGAAAAAAGCCCGCATCTTCTCCATCTTGCATTCATAGTCATCATGTCAAACCTGTAGGGCTGAAAAATATCCTCCAAAGGAGAATTTAAGCTTCAATCTCCTGCTTTTATGGCTAATAAACCACTTGGGAGTGATATCAGCTGCTCCTCCACTAGAATAAAGTAGCATTTACCAAGTATTTAAAGTCAAAAGAGTAAATGACTGAAAAAATCGGGGCTCCAGAAAAATAAAAATGTTCCTGGTTCACATATTCAATTATAGAGCAATATTCACACCTTACAATATATATTTTGCCCTCTCCAAGATGCTTTACATATTAGAAGTCTCCTATGCCCATTTAGCAAAATCTTCTTCTCTAAGCCAGGCTAGCTACAAAATTAAATCAGGCTGCTCAGAGTCTTCTCCAGTCATATTTTTTGAAATCTCCAAGCAGAGGGGATACCACAGCCTCTACATTTAAGGTGATGCTCTAACGGAAGAGGAGCAAGAATCATAAAAGCCTTCAGAGGGTGCTTCCCCGTCCAAAATAAATGGAGGGCAAGGCCTTCTCCTCATCCAGATGTCATGGGCCCTAAATTCCATGACCAAACAAGGAACTGTGGCAAGATCCTCAGTAATTTTTTGAGATGCTCAGCCAGCTTTGTATCATGTCCCATGAAATCTTGCACATCTCTGGGTCCATTTGGGGAAACAGTGAGAATCTCTGTTTTGAAGTTGTAACAGACCGGCTGACCCTTAATCTTGGTTTAATTTTCAGACCCTCACCCTTCTGTGGACCACTGTGCTGGTGCTGTCTCACGTAATTTAGTGACATTACTTGCCTGCAATTTGCTTTTATGCTGTATAGATGTCTATGATGCTTAAGAAACTACCATTATCCAGCATGCCCAACTCTGCCTCTGGTACTGTTGATTTTTTTCATCTTTAAGCTTTCTACATAGATTAAGGCCTTCAAAGAGAAGAGCTAGGAAAGGGATGGGGGTCTTCCTTTTCAGCTTTCCCTCCTATTGCTGGAAGATCTCATTTGATGCTGGCATATGCACTCTGCTGTTCTCAACACAAATAAATAACAGCCTGCCACCAGCAGCACTGTGTTGCTCAGAGATTCACTTAATGCCTCAGATTCAATACTCGTTTGGAAACTGGCAGAAAGTCTCAGCCCTGCAAAAGAACTTCACACTCCTCCAGGATGCTGGCTTCTTTGCAGGCGTTTTCTTTCACCCTTGCACAAGTACTGCAAATCCATTAATAAAAAGTCTACCCAACCTCCAACTTCACGTTAACAGAAGTCAGATTCGCTTCCCATTCAGTGTACCCTGGTAGGACAAAGTAAGATTATTTAGGCTGATTCTAATAATAACCACAAGAATTTCTCAGCAACTATCAGGGTTGTTTGGGGGTTTTCTTCTGTCATAGCAAATAGGCATGAGCTCTAGAAACAAACAAACAAAAAAAAACCCTAACCCTTAAAACACAAGAAATGTGTTAGACTTTTGTCTCTCTGTCTGAAATTTGCTGAAGTTTTACGTGGTGAAAACAGGTTTTGCGCTTCAGTGAACTTCTAAAAGCTCTCACTATTTCATGGTCCACACAGGCGTGAGTCTCTGCACTATCAAAGTCTTCTTTCCTGGGACTCAGTGGGTGGAAATACTATATTTTCTTGTATGGTTTCCAAGAAAGAATGAACAAGCAGTTAACCCCACACTGCAACCTGCTGGTCATGAAGTGGGAAGCTCTTACAAGCTCACTGCAGGTCTTCTATCATATTGATGCTATTTCTAAAGCATTTCTGCATTCATGTGATGGGAGATGGAACTTTGTTTTTTCAGTTGTGTTCTGGGAGAAAGACATTCCAAGTAGTTCCTCAATGGCTTAGCAACTAGCAAGCACAGGGAATCAAAAATGACCTTATGACTTCCATACTCCTCTCACAATCGGCTGAGCCATATGACTCAGCCCCTTGCAATCCTAAACTGCCTGCTGAAGTGACTTGGTTCTGGAGGTCATGAGCCACCTGTCCTTCTGCTCTCACAGCTTATGCCACAGCTTTGGTGAGACCCCAGGAGAGAACTAAGCTTTTAAAGTACTGGGGAGGCTGTAGTGGGTAGAATTGCTCCCTTCCACCCTTCACACATGCCTTCTTCCTGCTTCAGAACAGGCCTAGCTAACACAGAGGTTAGCTGTTTTCAATACAGCTAGAGTCAAGCTTAACATTTCTGTTAGAAATGTTCCCATATGTTTCTGTAGAACATTTCTGTTCTATGAGAGGAATTGTTCAGAAATCTTGTGGGATGAAGGGGAAGGTTCATTAGACCAACCACATCTCCCATCATTACATCCCATCTTCTGCACAGACTCCTTTACAGCCAGGTATAACCTATGCAAAGGTGCACCTCAGATCCGGCAGTACAGAACTACTGACAAGAGACATGACCAATGCAGCACTTTTTGGACTTTAGAAAATGGCCAGCAGCAAAAGCAAGTCTGGAAGCCCACGGGGTTCACCCCATGGAGAGAGCCTTGCCTAAGCAGAACAGGTTTTATCTTAAGTCATTTGTGTCCACATATTTTCCTTCTGCTACGCTTATTTCTTCTTTATCTTGTACCTTCCTGGGGCATGACATGAATCTATGCAGACTTTGCTACCTAAATAATGACAGAATAGGCTTCAGCAGGGAGAAAATGCAAGGGTTAAGGCAAAGGTGAGATTATCTGAGGTCCAAGCTTCAGCATGCAGTCTGCAAGCTGTATCTGTGTCAATGCCCCATACACCTACACACTAGGTAAGCGAGTGGATCACTCAGGCATGCACACAGCTTAAGGTGTAAGTCAGCACAGTGGACTTACCCATACGTGCACCATTTAGTCTTCTAAATACAAGGGAATTGCCGCCTAGCTGTGAAATCCTAGATAGATGCAGAGTCAGAATGAAGAACAAGCTGCTTTTCTATCAATAGCAGATCCCATGGGAGGTTTGACTTGGAAGAGAAGGCTTTCCAGAATAAGCCTGCCTTTGGAGTGCTCTGTGTTGATTAAAAAAAAATGGCAACAGAAGCTGAGCATTGCACTAGCATTTCACAGCAAGAACCTAGGTGTTCCCTTAGTTACCAAGCAAGCAGGCTCATAACAGCTCTGTTCTCACTCAGCACACACCTCTTAAGAATCACAAGGAAGCTTCCCTGTATTTTCCAAAAAGGTAGGAAATATTGAGAAGGTGTGACTCATTTGAGTCCTCAGCATTGGCCGAGGTCTGGACTCTGGAGAGACGCAAAACAGGGTAAGCAATGCAGTGCCCATACCAGTGTGAGTATAAAAGAATGCAGATACACTTCTACCCAACAGGAAAGTCCACACTGCCAATACCTTCTAGTTCAAAACATGATAAAGTGACCTGGGTATGACACTACATCTGTCTGACTATAGGTCTTATGGCTCACTGCAGAAACCAGCACTAAGACTTTGGGTCAGTGCTGTCGCTGCAGGTTGCAAAAAGCACCTTCTGGAAGTTTTACCAGCATATGAGATAAGGGCTTGCAAAGTAAATTGCCATTTATAAATGTAAAGAAACACATACACAAAGACGCAAGTGGAAGGTAGGCTACTTGTCACAATCCAGTACCGAAAGGGTACCGGGTCAGGTTGTTTGTGATTTCTGTAGAATCCTGTATGTTCATTAGTGCTGACACAACAGACTTTGAGTTGTTTCGACATTCAAGTGGATGACCAGGCAGCCTACAGCTCATCTGTTTCCATCTCACTTGTCTTCATATCTGCTAGTCCTGCTCTCAGGCCTATTAGGTGGGCAAACACACCTGATCTTTCTCTTTTTCTGCTTCCACCTGTCAGAAGTCACACATGCCTCTCAAATGAGGCCTCTTATTTTTGCCACCTTTTCCACTTTAAGCACAATAGTGTGCTGAAGTAGCTGATTTTTAAATAGCTTGCGTTATTTTTCAACAGCGAGAATGTATTTGGCAGATCATAGAATCATAGAATGGTAGAATGGTTTGGGTTGAAATGAACCTTAAAACATGATCTGGTTCCAACCCCCCTGCCATGGACAGGGACACCTCCCCCTAGACCAGGTTGTGCAAGGCCAAATCCAGCCTGGTCTTGGACACATCCACTGATGGAGCATCCACAGATTCCCTGGGCAACCTATTTGTTTAACCACTCCCATCGTAAAGAACTTCTTCCTAAAGTCTAATCTAAATCTACCCTCTTCCAGTTTAAAGTTATTACCCCTCATCCTATCACTACAAGCCCTCATAAAAAATCCCTCCCCGGATTTCTTGTAAGGCCCCTTCCAGATATTGGAAGACTGCAATGACATCATCCTGGAGCCTTCTCTTCAAGCAGGCTGAACAATCCCAACTCTCTCAGCCTGTTCTTGTAGGTGAAGTGTTCCAGCTCTCGGATCAGTTTTGTGGCTCTCCTCTGGACCTACAATAGGTCCATATTCTTCTTGTGTTGGGGTCTCCAGAGCAGATGGCCACATTCCAGCCAATTCTTTGTCCACAGAGTGGTCCATCCATCAGATCCATATCTTTCCAATGTAGAGACCAGGACGTTGTGTAGGACAGTGTCGCTTTGCAGAAGTCCAGGCAGCTGATGTCAATTGCTCTTCCCTTGTCTACAAACACTGTAACTCTGTCATGAAAGTCCACCAGATTTGTCAGGCACAATTTGCCTTTGGTGAAGTCATGTTCGCTGCCACCAGTCAACTCCTCATTTTCCATGTGTCTTAGCAAAGCCTTCATTAAGGATGTGCTCTATGACCTTGCCAGGCACAGAGGTGAGGCTGGCTGGCCTGTAATTGCCCAGGTCTTCATTTTTTCCGTTTTGAAAATCAGTGGGAACTTCAACAGACTGCCATGGCTTTTCAAACATGATGCAAAGCGGCTTAGCAACTTCGTCCACCAGTTCCCTCAGGAACCACAGATGGATCTCATCAGGTACCATGTGACTTGTACACCTTCAGATTTTTTAGGTGGTCTTGAACCTGACCATCACTTATAGTGGGCAGATCTTCCTTCTCCTAGTGCCTGCCTTTGCAACTTGGGCAGTGTGGCTAGAGCCCTTTCTAGGCTGAGGCAAAGACGTCACTGAGTACCTCAGCCTTCCCCCTATCCCACATGACCAGGACTTCTGTGTTTTTCCAGAGAGGGCCTATGTCTTCCCTGGCCTTCTTTTATCACTGATGTGCCTGCAGAGGTTTTTCTTGTTACCCTTGCTGTAGATCTACACCAAGATCTTCTCTTCCCTACCAACAGACAAATGACCGTCAGCCCAGGTTTTCAGATCATTCAGAAGTAAAACCTATTGCACAGCAGTGGAAGAACTTACCCATCAAATTGCCATTTTGTGCCCCTGGAAGGGATCATCAGGAAGACAGGAGCACAGCATCATGCACAATGACAAATCCAGTCCTGTCTTGGGAGCTCCTTCTTCCACAGCCACCGTTCTCTTAACTTTTGTGACAAAAGAACCAAAGCATGGAGAAGATTAACTCTGCAAGTTTTAGTATTGACAAAAATTATTTTTTATTTCCCTGATTGTGCAGGCTGGGAACCTGAGCTTTGCATGAAATGTAGTCTGTCTTTGAACTTTGGAAAAAGTAAATGATAGTCTGGTAGAGTCCCTACACTTCTCCATGGCAGGATTCCTGGGATCCAGTCAACATACTAACCAAGCCTGAATTTTCAAGTAAGCTCAGTTGATTTCCTAGTTACACTCTGAACCTTTGAAGCACTTTTCTTATTCTCCTCCTACTCTGATTTCGGTCTCTCACACTATAGAAATCAGATCTGAGCAGGCCAGCAAAAAAAGTAACTGCATTTGAGCTATCAGAGAAAATTTTCCTTTCC
>NW_008623688.1:21704-28738 GCF_000691845.1 Merops nubicus
CTACTTTAAAACAGGAAAACTCTAAAGAGAGCAGCAAGACTAATAAAGAAAGCTTCACAATCTAATCTTAAAATATTTCTGTATATCCAGATGTTCAAAGAACTGTGGCAAGGGCACTGCTTGCAAAATACAGCAAACCTCCGCAAAAAATAATAATATTTCAATCAGTGTTCCTTAACAAGATATTCACAAACCAGCTGGCTTATTCATCCAAAGCCTTTTTCCTATAACTTCAAGTGATTGCTTGATACAACAGCATTATTTTCATAGAGTATCTTAAGCAGCAATCAAAATCCAGTACATATTCAGTAAAAATCTCTGGAATAGTTGTAGCATTGTCTTAACTTATCTGGAAGATTTAAAGACTTCACTTGGCAGGGCCACATAGGACATCTTCATGTCCCTGGAAAAATACCAACTGTATTACTTACTGCATCTTTTGGGTTGCTTTTTTGGTTTGGTTTGGGTTTTCCCTAATTTTTAAGCTTGCTTCCTTGGACTATTATTTACATGCCATCACATTGTGGTGTATAAATATGCTGCACTGACCCTCTCTGCTCTCCCACTGACATGGGGACATCCACAGTTCTAGCTCTGTTTTCCAGTGGGAAATATATTAGATGGAACAGGCCAGGAGGAAAGCTCTTGATATGTTATGTAAAAATCAGAAGATGGGGAAAGACTGATGAACAGAAATTAGCACCTACAAGGACAGAGATGATGACCTTCCCTATTCCAAAAGTCAGTGATCAGAAGATGAGTCAGCATTTGTGTAGCCACCAATTCTGACTATCATACAGATGGGCAATACAGGAAAGAGCAAAGAAAACTGTGGAGTGGGAGCAAAGAGGATATGAGAGGTAGCTGGGGTACTGTTAGAAAGCCACTACCCAAGGTGGTGAACTGAGGGGATTTCAAGGAACTGGAGATAGGTTAGCTATGAAATGAGAGATAAAAAAATGTGTTCACAGGAGTGAAGCTTTGTCCTATTGAAGCCATTCTGATGACCACATACACGCAAAAGGCACTGAACATCGCGAATTGTTTAATTAGTTTTGCATCCATTCAGAGTCACCAACTGGTCTTGAGGCTGTCACTGCTTTTCTTAAAGAGTTAAAAGCACCCCCAAACCTACAAGGCGTAATTGATTCTAGCATTGCAGAACTTGTTGGGTTAGAGGCGATTAAGTCCATAGAGTAAAGTCTTCAACATCCAGTGTTCAGCGTTTTGTAAGTGCAAGAAAGGAAAAGAAAATCACTGAAGGTGAACTGAAGTCGATTATCCCCCCCAATCACCTTTATGTCACACTTGCGTGGGGCTATCTTTCTACCTCATCAAGCAAATTGCTTGACTGTTGAAATAAATTACATGCTCCCCTTCTGTTTTTTTCAAAGGGATAAGCTGGTGACCAAGATCCCCTTGTCTCTCTTGCCTTCTAAAGCAATTTCATAGCCTATGCACAAACACAGATCCATCGAAGCAGCCTTTCACTGCGCTGGCACAAGAGACAATGAGAAGCAGATGCACCTTCCTCAACAAAAAGGTGCATTTCCATTTTGAAAATGAATGTCTCTGGCTCCCTGTTGAACAGCTGCATCTTTTTTTCTCTGTTTTCACTCTCCTTTCCCAAGCCAGTGAGAGGAGTCTGCCTAGGAGAATGGTGCATACAACAGAATATTCCCCTTCCCTCCCACTGCCATTTGTCATGCTGACAGAGCTGATAAGCCTGCATGCTATGGTTTGCCTTTCACTCTAAACAGGAGAGAGAGAGAGAGAAAAGAAGGCCTTATTTTCCTCCTTTCAGTATTATCTTTCTCTTTCATGTTGTCACTGCAATGCTGCTACAGTGACAGAAATGGAGAGATTCAGGAGCTGCCAAAAGACCCACCAAGTATTTTTCTGTGTGTGCCCTTCCTCCTGGGTGTGTTTTCACAGGACAAAATGTGGCTCCCACATACCTGGAGCATTCCTGGGCCTGCACCATGACTGAGTGTGACTCCTCAGGCTTGTTATTTTAACTGTCTGCCTGGTGCAAGTAGGGGAAAAACAAGAAGGCTGTACTGACACAAGGCTTCCAACCAACTGACAAGTGGCAAAATCTGCACAGACATGTACAGGGGTGCTGTCCCATTAGGATGGGTGAACATGGCCCTAACCATACAAAGATAAGCAGGCCATTATCATAACTAGATTCTTACATTACAGTTCTTCGCTATGAGGGTGATGAGACACTGGAGCAGAATGCCCAGGGAAATTGTGGATGCTCTATCACTGGGTATGTTCAAGACCAAGCTGGATGTGGCTTTGAGCAACCTGGTCGGTTGGGAGGTGTCCCTGCCCATGGCAGGGGGGTTAGAACAAGATTATCATCTTTAAGGTCCCTTCTTTAAGGACCCTTCCAATCCAAAGAATTCCATGATTCCGTAAGCTCCAGTGTGGTTATCTTCTAGTCTCTGCTATAGCAAGGAGCAATGGCATAACCTAACCCTCAAAAGAAACTAAAGCAGATAGGAAGGTTGTTCCAGGTAAGTCAGACTCTGCCCAACACCAGGATGTAGTGTTGCCCAGGCACTCTGTGGCCTGGCTGTACCTTTATTTTCCTATAGAAAGCCACAGACCTTGCTACCCTAACATATATATCCATAGAGTAATACCAATAGTATATATCCATATTCTTTGCATTTACTGCATGTTACCACACTGCTGGCTCATATTCAGCCAGCTGTCCACCAACACCCCCAGGTCATTTTCCACTAGGCACTTTCCAGCCACTCCTCCCCAGCCCTCTAGCATTGCCTGGGGTTGTTGTGTTGTGCTGGGGTTGTTGTGACCCAAATTCAAGACCCGGCACTTGGCCTTGTTAAACTCCATCCATCTGCCCTCAGCCCATTGCTCCAGCCTGTCCAGACTCCTCTGCAGAGTCTTCCTAGACTCAAGCAGATTGGCACTCCCACTTAATTTTGTGCCATATGCAAAATTACTGAGGGTGCACTGGATCCCCTCATCCAGGTCACTGATAAAGATATTAAACAAGACTGGTCCCAAAATGGAGCCCTGAGGGACACTGATCGTCATGGATCACCAAGTGGATTTAACTCCATTCACCACAACTCCCTGGGCTCAGCCATCCAGCCAGTTTTTAACCCAGCCAAGAGTCCACCTGTCTAGGCCATGAGCCACCAGCTGCTCCAGCAGAATGCTGTGGGAAATGGTGTCAAAGGCCTTCCTGAAGTTCAGGGAGACAACATCCACCATTTTTCCCCTTGTCCACTAGATGGGTCACCTGATCATAGAAGGAGATCAGGTTGGTCAAACAGGACTGGCCCTTCATCAACCCATGTTGTCTGGACCTGATCCCCCTGGTGTCCTGCACTTGCTGCATGATCACCCCCAATATTAAGTGTTTCATAATCTTCCCCCGTACTGAGGTCAGGCTGACAGGCCTGGAGTTCCCCAACTCCTCCTTCCTGCCCTTCTTGTAGATGGGCGTCACATTGGCAAGTGTCCTGTCATCTTGGACCTCCCCCATTAACCAGGACTGCTGGTAAATGATGGAGAGAGGCTTGACAAGCTCCTCCACCAGCTCCCTCAGCACTCTCGGGTGGATCTCACCCAGCCCCCCAGATGAGGGGTGTCCAATTGGCTTAGCAGGTCCTTCACTGCTATTTCCTGGGTTATGAGGTGTTCATTCAGGGATCATTCTGATCTCCATCCCTTTCTTCCAGCTCAGGGGACTGAATACCATGAGGATAACTGGACTGACCATTAAAGACTGAGGCAAAGACGGCATTAAGTACCTCAGCCTTTTCCTCATCCTTGGTAACCATGTTCCCCCTTGCATCCAATAAAGGATGGCGATTCTCCCTGGTTCTGTTTTTGTTGTTAATATATTTGTAAAAATGCTTTTTATTATCTCTTGCAGCAATGGCCAGGATGAGTTCCAGCTGAGCTTTTGCCCCCCTAATGCTCTTTCTACATGACCTAACTAAATCCCTACACTCTTCCTGAGTAGCCTGCCCCTTCTTCCAAAGATTGTAGACTCTCCTCTTTCTCCTAAGTCCCAGCAAAAGCTCCTTGTTCAGCCACACCAGTCATTTTCCCTGCCAGTTTGTCTTACAACACATGGTGACAGCCTGCTGAAGATAGGTATTATCTTCCAATCCCAGGAGTAAGGCAATGTGAAATCTATCCAGCGATGGAGCCAGGAAATATTTCCACTCTCCTTATAATCAGCTGAGCTATACACCTGGTGCCAACTTCACTCACTGTCACAGAAATAACTGCAGTAGGAAGCAAGCTAGAGTCCTAATTTCAGATCTTGTTAACTTACCAAACTTCACTGAATAACCCTGGCCACGCACCTATACACTGGGCACTCAAGAGCCTTGGAGATGGGTTACCAAATCAATTCACTGCAACCATTCCAGCAGAACAGCAGTTCAGTGGAGAAAAAAAAAAGAACCAAGAAATACCACCACTACTCCTCTTCCAAAACCCTAAATCACTCCTCAAACATATTTAAAGATAACAAAAACCAAGCAACACCAGGTTGTATGGCAGGTACTCAGGGTGAGAGGTCTCCCATTCACAGGGCTTTTAAAGCAATGTTTGGTAGTCATTATTTTTACAGTCAGTCCATCTTAGATCCATACTCCTTCTTGCATCTATGACCTGTCTTATCAGAAACAAAAGAACCAGGCAGAAGAGACTGAGCATAACTTGGACAAACCAGACCAAAATGCATCATCCAAACTGCACAGTGAGAACAAGAAACACACTTGAAGGAACATAATCAATGGGGAAAAAAAAAAAAAAAAAACAACTGGAAAAAAGAAGTACTATAATTCCCAAATAACATGTTAATTACTACTAATAAAGTAATTAACATTTTTTAAAGCCTCTGAAAAATGAAATTGACTATGCATGTTCTAATTAATACTGTCATAATTTATCACAACCTAAAATAAGAGATCTTTGCTCCACATTAAAGCAACAATTCAGTAGAATTTTATCAGGGAAAAACAGCTATGGGAAATAGGTCTTGAAAGATTCCAGAGAAATCACAAATGTCATCGTCCTATCATGACTAGGAAGGAGTTTCTGCACCACATGTTGCTAATTCTTCAGAGGAAGAACTTTAACCCAGCCTGTCCCCAGGAAAGAATTTAGATTTTCTCTGCCAGATAGCTGGACCCTGGCCACTTTCTCCCTCCCCATCCTTAACTCAGTACAAACCAGTACTTTGCCACCATGACATGCATGATGAACAGTTCCTCTCTTTATCCAGGGGTATATATAGAGATATTCCAAATCTGAGCAGAGGAGTTGGAGCAGAAGATCTCAAGAGGTCCCTTTCAATTTCAGCTATTCTGTGCTTCTGAAAGTACTCTTGCTAAGTGCTGGAATCAAAATCCGAACCAGCAGGCACTAACCTTCAGGTAAAGGTTTCGTCTAAGACATAGCATTCTGCTTTTCTGGGGTGACTTCACTACTTCTCATTCTCTGGCACTCATGATAAATTTTGTCAGACAGATCTGTGTCTATATATTCATAGACACCTCATCCAGGAATCTGCCTCAGTACAAAATACCATGATATTATGTGAGCTCTAAAAGGCAACCATCATCTCCATGTCCAGTTTGTGCAGCAAGGGACTGTGCTGTCATTGCTATGAAACACCGCCTCACAAAATGAACAAAGCACATCACCCAGATGACAACACTCAGAGCTGAACAGACAAGAGCCAAAAGTGAACAAAGAAAGATCCACAAAGCCTTCTCCTAGAGCCAAGTAAATTCTGGACTGTTGATTGCCTCACAAATGCCATGTTGCTGTCTTCCTGCAATAACTAAAGCTTCCAAACCATCCCTTTGGAAAAAAAAAAAAAAAGGCAGAAAAAAAACATTATTTCTCTTTTCTGTCACTATTTTACCCCTTGCCTTCCTCTAGGATATTTTTCCCTTGCCATAGTGCATTGTGACCAAGTTCACTGTCTAAATATGAGAAAGGGATTTTAATTTTTTGCATGTCAAAAATTTCCTCAGGGATGACACATGAAAAGCTTCAGGTCAGGATAACTTACAGTGTACAAGAAAGCAATGAAAAATTGGATACTTATGTTCTTTCAAAACTCTTATCATCTTCATGATTCCACACACTCATGAACATCAAATCTAGCTCCTGTTTTCTTTCCCTTGGACGCCCCTAACTGAACTGTAAACAGACACTTTTGTATCCAATGAAGGCATCTTATCCAATGTGCACAGCACCATGTTAAGAGGGAGAAACACACAGTTCTCCACCAAAACCACACAGATGAAGAAAACAGGTAAAAAACTGCTGCCAGTAGTATCATCTGCCAGAACTCACACACACAGGCAAAATATTAAGGCAAAAGCTCGAACCTCTCAGCTTCAAAAGAACCAGGAGCTACATTAGTATTTTTCCCCACAAAAATTACTTTTTGGCTGTGACATGCATACTCACAAAAAGACTCACTAAAGACAGAACAGTGGCCTGCAGACCAGTGTGTCAATAGAAGGCTTTTTTCCAGGGAAAATACCAATTTGAAAGGCACAGCCCACACAGTCCCGGAGACTCTCCAATGGTTTGACAAGTGCCAGCTACAGACTGGCTGTTTCATAGGCGAACACCACAGCAGCATGTTAGCACCTCTGATGAACTAAATTACACCTTGCAACATATTCTTGGTGGAACACGTCTCACATCTGCTGAAATGCTGGGGTTTGAACCCCGAGCCCTGAATTAAGGTTGACATATGGGTGATTCCCACAGGCCTTCATACAGAGGTGGTGAGTTTGCCTTATAGCTTCCCCCCAGGGTGCGGCCGGCCCTGCAGGGAGAACCATGAGGGAAATGAGCCCCAGGGGTCCCGCATTGAGTTGACAAAGGTCAGGTGTCTGCTTGGGGATAAAAGCCAGGACCACTTGCAGGGAGTCAGGAGTGTCTGTCCGTGGAGTGCACTCCACAGAGCTTCCTGGTTCAGGGCAGACCTCCTGACTCTCCCTGGAGCT
>NW_008623688.1:29016-29271 GCF_000691845.1 Merops nubicus
CTGCCTGCTGGTGTGTCTGTCATTTTTGTTGGGCCTGGTCATTGGCAAAACATCTGCCAAATTTAACTCCACAAAATACATTTACATGAAAATATTTCTCTTCCAAATAGCAGGATGTACATCCAGTGCTGTTGAACATCTTTGCCAGTGACACAGTCGGTGGCATTGAGTGCACCCTCAGCAAGTCTGCCAATGACACCAAGATGTGTGGTGCAGTGGACTCACCTGAGGGAAGGGAGGCCATCCAGAGGGCTC
>NW_008623688.1:29447-47677 GCF_000691845.1 Merops nubicus
AGTACAAACCTGGTACAGAGCTGGTTCAGAGTAGCCCTGAAGAGAAGGACTTGGGGGTGTTAATTGATGAGAAGCTCCACATGAGCTGGCAGTGAGCTCATGCAGCCTGCAAGGCCAGCTGCATCCTGGGGTGCATCAAGAGGGATGTGGCCAGCAGATTGAGAGAGGTGATTCTCCCCCTTTACTCTGCTCTTGTGAGACCCCACCTCGAATACTGCGTCCTGCTCCAGTGTCTCTACCAAAAGAGACATAGATCTGTTGGAACGAGTCCAGAGGAGGGCCACAAAGATGATCCAGGGGCTGAAGCATCTCTGCAACAAGGACAGGCTGAGGGCACTGGGATTGGTCAGCCTGAAGAGAAGAAGACTCCGGTGGAACCTTGTAACTGCCTACCAGTACCTAAAGGGAACCTCCAGGAAGGCTGGAGAGGGACTTTTCACAAGAGTGTGCAGCACCAGGACAAGGGGAAATGGTTATAAACTGAAGAAGAGTAAGTTTAGTCTAGATTTTGGGAAGAAGTTCTTCAGTATGAGGGTGGAAAGACTCTGGAACAGATTGCCCAGAGAGGCTGTGGATGGCCCTCCCTGGGGGGGGTTTAAGGCCCGGTGTTTAAGGCCAGGTTGGATGAGGCCTTGAGCAATCTGTTCTAGCTGAGAGGTGTCCCTGCCCATGGCAGGGAGGTTGGAATAGATGATCTGTAGGGTCCTCTTCAATCTAAGCCATTCTGTGTTTCTATGATGATTCTATGAACCCATTCCTAATACATCTTGGCTAGAGGAAGGCAAGAGGTTCTGTAATCTGCACAAAATACAGAATCGTGGGAAAGAAAACAAAAAACAAAAAAGGGACATGCATTTATTTATAGACAAGAGTTTCCATATTTTATGTCAAAAAGTATTCTTACTGCTAGTTCAGGAAAAAAAAAAACTAAACACAATTTGGCATGTCACAGACCCCATCCAAACAAGATTGGGCATGTCACAGACCCCACCCTTTTATACAGGAAAGATTTACAAGTATCCTGCACTAAGATTGTTGTACTGAGTTGGAGCAGAGAGAAGTCTGAATTGCCAGCCCATGGAAATATTAAGTAGATTAAGCTATGATTTCAGCAACTGGAGAGTCGCTTGGAAATTCTTTGGGACATGTGGCCATCCACATTTTGTACTGATACTTGTGCATAGTCATGGATCTGGTTTTACCAACTGAGACAGGGGGGTTACAAATGAATCTGTGCTGGTAAATGGCGGGGTGGGTGGAAGGGGGGGTGGGTTACATCATTCTCTTTTCCTGAGAGCAGAGGATACTTCCCCTCCTCATTCTCAATCATTTGACTTACCCATCTGTTGTCGGCACAAGACCTGATCTTTTCTCTCATTTTTTTTCATTGATGCTAATTTCTACAGAGTAACTTAAAAACAATAACAACAATAATATCAACAACAATAATATTTTAAAATGACCAAGAGGGAATTGTCCCTTTCATCCAAAGGTGAAAAAAAGATGGAGATAGTTAATGTATCTTTTTTTTTAATCCAGGCATCTTCTTTCTAAACAACATAGGTGGGGCCATCATCTGGGTTTCTATCTCAAGCCAGGCTTAGAGTTATATGAAAAACAGGTCATCCTACCTGAACAAGTCAGGGAGATATTAAACAAGTGAGCCCTAACCTAATTATTCCTATTAATACTTTTTGCTGCAAGTTTAGCAATGTCACTCAACCCTTCTTTGTAATTTCTAGGGATGCTGCTGTTAATTCTTCATATTGCCAGCAGATCATGGACACAGAATTGGCAAGTGACAGAGCTTTCCAAACTGTTCATTCATAGTTATGTTGCTTCTTTCTTATGTCAGAAAGGTAATCATTGCCTAGGTCACATAGTACTTTCTAGCACTCCCTAACTGACCTAATGAATATATAGAGATATCTTTGCAGAAATAGGAAGTTTTCCGGCAGACAAATATCAATTCCATTTCTTCATGAAGCTGAGCTGGCTCTTGTATAGCAGCAAACTGTACAAAGGTTGTGTTCTTGATCGATCAAATTCAATTACTGCTCAGGATCAGAACTAGTGGTTTCAAGAGTCCATTTTGGCCCTTGAAGGTCCAAGAGGCTTTCAAGAGTCTTTGCAACTCTTCTCCAAAGGCATAACAGTGCTGTCCTTCCAAATATTACCCTGTTCCTTCTGCAAGTCTTCTCAGACCGCTAGAAGACAATTTGTCAGTGAGTTGTGATTTCCATTATTTATTGTCTCTGTTCCATTATTTATTATGCAACTGTCTTCAGCAACAAGTTCTTGAATGCCTGAGATACGCACTGGAATCATGCCCCTCAGAAGAGTTTACTTAGGTGTGCAGTAATAGGAAACAACAGACCTCCTCACTGCAGTAAAATACAACTCAGTTCCTCTGTCCCATAGATTTAGATTTCAGAGACCAAATGAAGGTACGAGGAGCAGGATTCAAAAGCATGAGAAAGAACTGGATCTTCATGCAACAGGTAGCAGGCTGGTGCAACACCTGAATGAAATGCTGTGGACACTATAAGGTATCACAGGCTCAAGGACAGGCTTGACAAGCTCATGGTGGATGATTCCACTGAGGATCACTAAATACAGAGAAACTACTTATAGCCCAGGAAGCTCCTGAACTGAAAACAGAGATTGAGAGAAATTAGAGAATATTAGGGGAAGGTACTGTTTTGTGCTTTACTTACACTTTTGAAAGTATCTAGCTTTGGCAAGTACTAGAGACAGAATGCTGACAGAGGCAGACCATTGGCTTAATCCAGTATGGGTCTGCTTTCCTACACATGGCATATTGAGTCCCATAACAGTAAAGAGGCTCTACTGAGAGCAGATGATGTGAGGCGAAACAGCACGAGCTGCCCACATCACACATAGCATCAGAAAGGTCTGTGTCTCTTTGCACAGCCTTTTCAGAACTTAAAAAAAGTCACATTAACTTCAGTGGTGCAGAATGTAGGCAGAAACCTGCCTACTCCTTTGCAGAAAAGGACAGCCCAAACTAGCATCTAAATGACAGTAGGCAACATTTTTTTTTGTAAGATTTTCTGAATATTAAGTATCCTAGTTACACAAATGGAAAACCAATGAGTTGTAAATGCCCTAGCAGAGTCTGCCTAACACAAGATCTTTTAATTCCACCTTTCAAGAGAGTGATTGCTGGGAAATACACTAGATATTTCAGTGCTGACTGCAATCAGGCCCTTTATCTTTACACAATGACTGTTATTTATAGCAATTTTACGCTGATAGCCCTTTCCCACCATTTTCACAACAAGAGAAAGTGTATGTATAAATTCTTTATTCACCCAAAATCATGCATCACTCAGGCTTTCCATCCAATGGCTTTGTATCTTTGATTTGGGCCTACAGAAGCAAAAGGCACAGAGCGCTCCACACAATTACTTCTATAGCCTTTTAAACTCTCCTATTGCTTTGGACATCCAATAAAATGGGAGAACCTTGTTTGTTTTGAATGACAAATTCAGTTCAATACAAAATGCAGATCTGGGGGTGGAGATCCAGTTTTACAAGACCAATGAATAACAAAATTTTGTCTCTATTCAAATCCCATATCAAATTACTTTTTAGCATAAAAACACTCCCTTTCACCCAAATAGAGAATCCTCGTGTTCATCAAATATATAGAGGCAACATGTCTGGACCTGAAAGCCACAGTTACTGGAGGCTGGACAGTGTTCTGGGGTAGATTCCCACTATACCTACTCAATTGCTGTCTTCTCAGCACATCCACTGTTGGAAGCAACACTGGGCTGGATAGACCTTTCATTTATCTGCTACAGTCCTTCCATCTAATAACCTTTCATAAACAACAGTGAAAGAGATTCCACATAGTTCTAATGTCTCCACTGTTCAAAAGGAAGGATTCAACTTATAGCAAGAGCCAGTACAACAGCATTTGAATTTTGAGGGAATTTCAGTGATGGCAGATACAAGGCAGCTGCTAGGAACTACCAGGAGCTAGGGTGCAGTAACATATTTTACTGTATTAAGATTTCTCTGCCTGCTGCTTATTCCAGCTGGATTTGTAGTAAAGATTTTCAGCCTAGATGATCGCACCTGTGTTACTTTCAATAATCCAGGCCAATCCCACTGCATACTGAGCAGCATGGAGTGCTACAAGGCAGTCTCTTTCTTGCTCAGCACTTTTCCAGCTCTTACCAGGATCCACTCTGTATTCCTCCTGGCTTTATTTATTACAAATGCTTTCCTACAGGCCTACTAGGCCAAATACCAAAAATTGCTCCCATTTACTGCAAGGCTGAAATTCTGTCACTATGTGAGTTATTCTGTCTTTACATTTCTAACCTAGAGTACAGAGCAGACTCAAACCATTCGCAGCCTTTCAGCATTTTCAGATATAATGCATGTACTGCACTGATCTTCTCCCACGTACATTAGCCAGCTTGCATCATCAGTAAGTGTGAAATATATTCGTTTGATTCGTGTCAAGATAAAATCATAGTGGGGCAGCATGGTGAGGGGTGATTCTGTTAGGCCCTGTATAGCCACGTGCCTGGGGAAGCAGGGGGATGGTTCTAGTTTCTTGTTCCTTGTTACTTTGCACGTTGAGGTGCTGGTTCGAACCGGTTCTGTTACAAGCTGCCTAATGTTAAACCGGGGGGGTTGTAAAACGCATGCGAGAAGTTCGGGGTCATCAAAAGGACCAGCCGAGGAAGATGGCTGACTTCATCCCACGACCCCCAGGTGGAAGCAAAGAAGACCCCAGGAGGCGAAAAGAGCATGCGTCAGGGGAGACCCACCTATTCTTGGAATCAGTTTACATAAACCCACCTTTCTTAGAAAGACTCATGAATATGTATAAGCAGAGACAATAAAAGCCGGAGACAGGGACTGAATGGTGTGCGTCTTGGTCGAGCGGAGACTCCTGGCGCACCCAGCACTGTTTGCTTGCCTTTGTTTGTTCAATAAAGTTTGGATTTAATTGGAATCCGGTTTTATGAAAAATTATTTCTTACAATTTGGGGGCTTGTCCAGGATTGGTTTTAGAGCCTGAACTCTGACTCGATTTAGGGGGGACGCCCCACCGCTCGGTGGCTCCTAATCGCGCCGAGTCGGGACTAACACCACCTTGAGCCTGAACAGGGGTAAGCAAAGAATCAGATCCTTTTTTTTTCTGAGCTCCCTTGCCGGCTGCAGCAGTTTATTTAGCCCATACAGCAGAAGAGCAGGACAGGTAATCTGCATGCACAGTGAAAGTCAAAATTGTAGTTCATCCTCAGAAAGAAACCCTGTCTTCAGACATGTGTCCTTGTTGCATAAAATTTTGGATGGACTCTGGCTGACTAGTAATATAATTCGTGTTTCATCAAGAGACTGTGTATATCCTTCCTGGACATACTCAGTATAGTGTTTAGTATACCATATATTGCACTGTGCTTGCCATAGGAAAGTCTCCATAGAAAGATCTTGGTAACAAATGCTGGCAGATTCAAGTTGTTGTTGATCTTGGGAGTCATGGAATATTTCCCATCTGGCTTTGTTAAGCACTAGAAAACATTTCAAAGAAAAACCCCAACTATCTGAGCCCTAGACCACAGATATTTGGATGTAATACTCATCTGCATGAGTGAGAATTCAGCATGGAGAGGTCAAGTCATTAAAATGCAAATGAAATTAAATTAATGGCAGAACTAAAATTTCCCTTAAGAGAGTTGAAAAAAGAGAGCTGCTAATAACTTTGTAAGAGTACGGTGTCTGCATTCTATATTATGCTATATTAAATGCTTTTGGAGACAGTAAACCTGAGAAAATGAACAGGCCCTAGCCATCTATGTGGATTGTGAGAGTCAGGTAGGCAGCCTCAGCAGCCAGAAACCATGGACCCCAGTCCACCTTGGCTACACACTTGTGGCTGACAGAGGCCATTTGCAACCAGCAGCGCAAGTACCACGCACACCTTATGTAGTGCCCAAGTTGCCTCAGGGCTGAGGCTTGCCAGACCTTCATGGTTTGAACTAGTTAAGACACTCTTGGAGTTACATTTACATTTAGTTTAGCTCTAACAGCAGTTTTTCCAATGACCATGTGGCTATAGCTGATTTGTCTTGCTCTTGCCTACCTTTCTACAGCAAAATAACTTTTAAAAAGGTAGTAGAAGCAGACAGTTATCCTGTATAGTTGTATCTACGACTCTAGAATAATTTGGCATAGTTTAGGGGAAAACTGACAGCAGGGGCCGTGAGAAGTGGAGACAAAGGATGTTGTAAAGAAGAGATGATTTCAGCAGCCATAAAGAGGGCCAAATAAACTTACCAAAGGCAGATATCTACTTAGCCAAGGCTCTCCCACCCCAAGGTCTCCCTAATGTGCTCTGCACTCTGGTGAACTGGGGACTCCAAGATATTCCCAATGAGCCCAGCAAGAGCCCAAGCCCTTCAGAAGCTGAGACATACTTGATAAGGTACTGCTGGCACAAAAAAAAAAACTGTGATGATGAAAGTCTGGGAACTATGTCCTGTGCCCACTTACACATCCACACAGAAACCCTATGAAAATTAACTATTTACCCAGGCCATGATTCTCTGTGGGATCTTCTCAGCACCACTTGTATTGTTTCGTTAAGTCTGGAAGCTAATGTGCAACTGATTTGCTGTCAGGTTGGAATGATGTGCAGCAGGGAGAATGTTCTGCAATGTCTACCCTTGATTTTAATTAATCACTTGAATGACAACACAGACACTTCTCCCCTTGTAGCAGTGTAAGTGTAAAGTGGATAATGTATGGATGTAAAAGCTTCATGGCTTGTTAAGAGACTTTCCATCACCTGGGGTAAAAACAGAGCCACTTTCAAGTACAGTAGCCCTTCTGCAGTTCTTTATCTGAATAATGGCAAGTTAAAAAGGGCTGCGACGCAGGGAAAATCAGCATCACAAGTGCTCTCCAGAAATTTCATTAAATAAACAGGATGCAAAACCAAAGTCATCTACCAAAAGAAGAATATTAGACAAGTATAATAAGTACAGTCTCTGCATGGAAGGGGGGACTCACTGGCAGTTTTCCTGAAAATAAGACAACAGAGATATAAACTACTGTCCCAGCTAAAGCACAGAAGACACTAGAAAAATGAGATTAGCTTAGGTTTTGTCCTGCCTCTACAATTACTAGGAGATCACAATGAGATGAAAAATGATGCAATGTGCCAGGAAATAGCTCATGTTGGAGATTAAAGAGAAGAGCTACTAAATACAGCTCGCCCTCATCCTCACATAGTATGAGCGTATCAAGCAGCAAATCATCCAGATGTTCTGAGTAATTCAGTTCTGCTGGAGATGTTTAAACAACCTTCACCATGTTCCTTTTATTGGTGGCCAGAGTATACACCACTACCATATTTCATCCTTCTCTACCAAAGACCTATCACAGATCCTGTTAAAGGTTTCATTATCACCTTTCAGGCCAGAAAAGGAGCATGTGCTTACTCATAGGAAGAAGTTGTAAAGGTTCATCAGAGATGTTGATCTGACATGTATGATTCTGAGAGATGTTGTTCTCTACAAGTACCTAAAAGGAGGTTGTAGTGAGGCTGGCGTTGGTCTCTTCTTCCAAATTACTGATGATAGGACGAGGGGAAATGGCCTCAAGTTGCACCAGGGAAGATTTTGATTAGCTATTAGGAAGAATTCCTTCCCTGAGAGAGTGGTTAGGCACTAGAACGGGCTGCCCAGAGAGGTGGTGGAGTCATCATCCCTGGAAGTGTTCAAAAAAAGAGTGGATGTGGCACTTGAGGCTATGACATAGTGGTTAGGGAAATCAGGAGGAAGGTTGGACTTGATGATCCTGGAGGTCCTTTCCAACCACAGTGATTCTGTGATTCTAAGACTTCAAACGGAACTAAGGTTGTGAGCAGGCTCCATCAGCTCTGGTCCACGCTGCAGTTCACCCAGTAGCAGTACAGTGTACCCTGCCACCATATGAAGAAGGTCCTGTACTTACTGCTGGAAGGTCTGAAGCATACCTCACGCATAAAGGAGATTAGTCTCTCCCCATACTAGGTCAGGATGTATGTTTCTGCGAAAGATCAATATGTCTACTCATTAAAGCCAAGGCTAGATCTTTCTCTGGGAGTGCTGCACATATTGCCCCAGTATAAATTGCTACAATTCAATTACAAGTTCATCACAAATTTATCATGTCATCCTGAGCAAAGACAGAGCCAAAGCTCACTAGATAAAACTCTCTGGTAGTATCAACCTCTACACCTGTACTCCACTGGTCAGTTCACACTAGCTCTTTCGGTGGCACCTTGTGAATATTGGCCCTGTAATCCAGACTGGTGAGCTGTGTAGATTTACAGGGTATAATTTATTTGTCTTTGTCCTCAATGCTGGGACCAAGAAGCACCTGGATCTAGATAGCCACAAATATCTAGGCACATGCTTGCAGGGAAGAAGTTGCAGCAGTCTGAGGAATAGTAACACATTGACTGGTGTATAAATGGAGTGTTGCGCCTCAAACAAGATTTGTTGTTTCATTTTCTCCCTTCCATCACTGTCCCGATAAAAGGTGGCCAGAAATAACAGACCTCGGGGTTTCTATGAAACGCTGACAGCAGCTCTGGCCATACCAAAAAGCATTAGCAAAACGTCGGTAGATTTGTGCTGTCCCCCCTATTAGCTGCACTGTTAAAAAATGTCTGCTTCTAAGGACTGCATGACAAAGGGATTTCCAACAGTGCCACGCAGGCAGACAATATTGATTTAGTGCTCTGTGCAGGGTGATAACACGGGCATGAATCATCAGGTGCCTTCAGAGAGCAGCTAGACAGGAGCTAGCATGCCAAGGAGGACAGGCAAGAAAGCATTATCAGCGCAAGGCCTGCCTCTCTTTTTGACATGGACTGTGCAAAGCCTTCATGATACCTGTGGGAGTGACTAAACAGACCTTCTCTGTGCCTCTTCAGGACACTACAGCAGTCCTGAAGCTGAGACAAGAGATGCCAATGAGGTCCTGCTAGGCACCGCATATTAGATGAGGAATTATACATCTCAAGAAGTGGTTCCTAAGCTCTCCTATGAAGTGGTTTTAGTACTATCTTAGCACCAAAGTAAAACAAAGGAAGGTAATATCCTGACAGGAAAGTTCATGAAATGAGGGGGGAAAAAAAAAAAAAAGACTCTAAGATAAGCCAGTGTCCATGTTGGCCTATGTTTCCTGTTGAGGGAGGACAGAAAACAAACCATAATAGTCAATACAAAAGCACAGCACGGAGGAGATGCAGAAAAGCATCTGAAATCATGTGCAAGTGTGTCTCAGATGCATTAAAAATTCAAATGGCACTCAGGCCACTGGAAATCGAAGTGTGGCCTTGCCCTTGATGCCAGTCATCTTTAAGTCAAGACCTTTCAACTTGCACGACTGGCTTTTATCTTCTGTGGTACCTCTGATTAATCCTTTCCAACTGAGGAAAATTTCCCCACAAAGATGAAGAGTGCTTCACTCTTACAAACTCTTTGAAGACAGCAGAATGTAATTTTTCTCTTTTGCTCTGAGCTGCACTAGGAGCAGATCTGGATCTTGTCATATCCAACTAATTCAGCCATCAGCTTGGTATAGTGTCTCTCAGAATATTTGCACACAGCTTCCTTACTCCTCCACTCCTTCCACTCATCCTCAATACTTGGAAGTTCAGCACAAATACAGGAAGGAGGATTTTCCTAGGCTCATGTCCCTGAGGTCTTCTCTGACCCTTGAAGAATTTCATTAAGCCTCTTAAGTATCACAGCCAAATTTTGGCAGAGATTCATACTTCTTTCAGGTGTTGCTGAAGCCAAGTGGGAATCCCAGAAAGTAAAGAGAGCATCCATCTCACATGGTACAGAACAGACTTTTTAGCTCTGAAGACCACTTCCAGAGAGTGAAGTAGTAAGTGAGGAGCAAGACAGCACTCTCACAGCTGAACTTGGGTAATCGGACATTTTAGGGAAGGCACGAGTGCACTTCTTCTGTCCAGCCATCAGGCAATGTATTTACAGCATCAGCTTACCACACTGTCAGTGACAGAAATAAGAGCAGAATGCCAGCTGCTTTTTCACTTGGCAAAGTTGTCATGCTTGAATGCGCAGGTGGCAACAGTAGGAAGGCAAGCTGCTCAGATGCAGGTGATGCAATAATACAGCAAGAAGCCATGCTAAGCACCCAGCCCAAAGAGTCAGAAGGTACTCCTTCTAACCCTGGGAGTCCATGCATAAAACTGGTGCTGGGTTCCCCCTATAGCTTCAGCCCTGCTAAAGATGTACATCAATCAATATTCCTAGAATTCTACCTAGGAGTGCAGTTTGAGTCTACATGTCTTCAGGGATTAAAAGCTCCCATTGAATCCTTTCCCTCCTTGAGCTTCACGGGAAGAGGAATTTTACTGCACTGAATAGATTTACCTTTGTTTTGTTCCCTGAGCTTTAAGTGAGAAAATAGATAAGAAACCACATACAACACTGAGATAATATTAGTTTCCACTAAATACAGTATTCTTTATCACAGACCACATGTTACCTGGCTGTCATGTCCTAAAGGATAATTCTGTTACAAAAGGCTGTGTAGGATGGGTTGTTAAGCTGGAGCTTGGTCACCTCCCTGGCAAACTCTGCCTGGATTACTTATTTGCTCAATGCCTCCGATGATCTATTACAGAATTTGCAGGTGCATTAAAATTACAAATACTGCACATCAATGTTTTGTGTATTCACTTAAAATATGAAGCAAGTTGTGACTGCATTTGCTAACTTTGGGCTAATTTTTGACTTAAAGCTTATTTTAAATCTTTTATACATTAGATCACTAGCTTTCTTTTTTTTAACATGAAATGCAAAACTTGTCATTGAATCATTTTTGCATTCCCCACTACCAGACAAGGCTATTGCAAGCTGTCTGTAACCCAAAAGCTACTAAAACTAATGCTTATCACTTAATGCCATCCATAATTTCCAGCTAACCAACAAGGCAAAAAATAAATTACTTTATCAATGCTAGTCTCTTTACATCTGCTTTATTGCGAACCATAACACAATAAGTTATGATTGAGTTGCAGTTTAACCAGCTAAGTGGGCCATGCTGTGAGGAAAAACGGGGGGAAAAAAAAAAAAAAAAGAAAAAAGTGAAAGAGAAAGATGAATCTAGGTCGCACTGTTCTTAATACAACAAAATAGATCATTGCTTCACTCCAAAGCATCCATGCTGCACTTAGGGTATGTTTGAGATCTTATATAACTAATTCCACCTCTGGGTTAGGCACCTTCTCCTTAATAACGTGCCACAAATGCCTCTTCCTTGCACAATCCAGCATGGGAGATGGGAGATCTGAGCAATACTTTTCAACCTGTGAGCAAGCAAGTAACACTCCAACCCATGAGACTTTGAGGGGAGTTTTTTGAGAGTTTAAAAGAGAAGGAAAATAAAGAGTCTGTGATTATTTACTTGCATCCACAAAAAAAAAAAAAATCACACAAAAGAAATTATGGTCTTCAGCTGCTATATACTGACAGATGTCTGACAAAAAAGACATTTAGAACACCTGTAAATTGTAAATCATGTTTTGTTGCATCAGAGCAGTGCCTATGAAGGCTCAGGATCCTCTTGTACAGACTCAAGCCCTGAGTTTCACTGATCATCTACCTTGTTGGGCTAGATTAGTTCAACCTCTCTTTTATTTAGAACTAATTTTTAAAGCACATAAAAAGGACATAGTCTTCTACGTTACAAATCACAATACACACTAAAGTGAATCCTAAATATCATGCAAATAGCCATGTAAGAACCAGCAATAAGCCAGCATGTCCACAATGCAGAGGCAACAAAAAACCCTGTTCTTAACTTAGGGTGGTCAATTCACAATAGCTGACTGGAGTTTAAGCAGCACTGAAGCTGACATACCCTGCATTTAACCTGGAGAAGATTCAAGACGTGGAGTTAGAACTGTAGTAGCTTTGTCTTCACTTTAGCCAACGTGGAAACAGAACACTCTTCTCTGTGGTGGTGATTGAGAGACGTGTTTTACCCATCTGTTTTAAAAACCTGCTAGCACTGCTGACAGCATAGCAGGAGCACAGGTATATTACCTTGGAGGAAAGGAACTGAGGTCCGTGAAGCAGCAGTACCACCTGATGACAGTTTTACCAGATGACAGTTAAAATGTAAACAAGAAGTATCAGTTAAGCATCTTAGACAGGAGGCAAGTCATTGTGTCCATGAGACGGAGAACCCAGGACACAGGACCAGAAAAGGGAGAACCTGGACACGGTGCTCAGAAAAGATGTGAATCTGGCCTGGATCTCTACTTGGCAGAATGCTCACTAGCAATGCAAGATGCATAGTCAACAGAAAGGGACGGTTCATTCCTCATATTTTCCAGAAGCAAGCAACTTGCTATGGCAGTATGACCTGGGGTCCTACCATCTGCCTGTTTTGCTGACGGTTTCCTTTGGGTAGGCACTCGTGAAGGCAATACAGGAGACTTCAGTGGAGGTTTACCAGCTATGGGGACAGGGCCTCAAAATGAGAGACATTTGAGCCCAAGGGATTCATTTAGTCCTATGTATAAAACCCTTTTTCTTAGTGTGTGCTAAGCCAGCCTAAAGCATCCTCCTAAAGTGCCTGCCTAAGCAGAGATTTAAGTTGTATTGGAATATGAGCACGAGTTCAGGATACTTTCAAGGTAGAGAGCAGGAGTATGAAGTGAGGAGCATAAACAGGAGTTAAAGAGTTAGTCTAGCAATCTGTGATCACAAGTAAAATAGTAAATATTGGTACCAAGAAAGATAGGATAGCTTGTTCTCAGCCAGCTGTTCAAAACTGGGAAGCATTTCCAGAGGAACACCTACTTCTGAAATTATTTATTTCTCAGCTGTAGTGTAAAACCAACAAATGAACAACTGTACTGAAAATGGCTGCTTCCACGTGAACTGCAGGTATACGTTACCATGGGGAGGATTTCAAGCTGTGCTTGTTAGGTGAAACTCAAAATCTCTGTCTGGGCTGAAACACTACATTTGTTTCAAACACCACTGAAAAAATATCCAGTGTAGCTCTGAGCTTGCTTTAGTCAGAACCAACATGACCAGCTACTCTAGGAACGTCTTCAGAAATCCACCAAGTCCTTTGACATACAACCACGTTCAGTCTGAATCTTACAGTTGATTTCAGATCATACTTGCAGCAGTGAGGTGATAGAGCTGGCAGACTTCTCCTCCTCTCATACAGACACAATAGGGCTAAAATGTTTTCAGAAAAGGGAAAATTAATCACAGCTCTGTTACAACCTCCCCAAGAGGGGCACACTGCTTGTTTCCACTGAGCTGGGCCACACCACTGGCTCACGTCAGAGACTATCTCCTAACAACATCAAAACTGAATGTAAGAACTAAACCTCTTTTAAAGACAATTTCATTACTATTGCCAGTCTTACAAGTGAAGAGTCAAGAAAGTTGTTTGTTTTCTGCAGAGGCATTCAGGATGGAAAATTATTTCCTACTCTACTGGCCCCATCTCTCTGGGCATGCACAGTTAGACTGATACATTATTTGAAACCATCCTGAGAGCCATCTTCCATTTCTCTCTGCTTCCCACAGTAGCAGGCTTCCCCAGCACCTCCCTCCTCTTCTCAGAAACACTCTTCTAATTCCTGACTCAAGTAGGTTCATGGCCAATTTATTTACATTATTCTCTTAAAAATATTGTCCTTCACTTTAAGTAGCTCTTCCTTCACTGCAGTGTTAAAGTGCTCTCTAAATACATGAGAGAGGTACTGTCCCTTCATAACCCTTTTTCTCAGCACTTTAGTACATCTCCATGTAATTATAAATCTCCTCTTTCATGGTCCTTTTAATCTGTCACTATGCAGCTTGGCTGACATGGAACAGGAACTGCTGATATTTAAACTGTGCAGTAAGAAAAATAGAGGAGAAAGGTGCAATTGCCACAAGAAAAGTGTTTAAAAACTACAGGGAAAAAAAAAAAAGCCAAAAATTAAAGCACTTGTCTATTTCTTGTGGAGACTAGGGTTTTTCTAAACACTCTAGCATGTTTATTTCCAGCTAGAACTGTACACAGAGGCATCTGTGTTGATGTCCTGGCAGTTATCAAAACCTCTCAATATTTTCTCCTTCTCCTCGACTTTTTGTTTGTTTCCATTTTGTTCATTTGTGGTTTTAAAATAAAATGTCTTCTCTTTAATGAAAAAAAAATCTAAGGAAACTGCAATGATAAATTGGTTCATTCACAAAGAACAAAACCTTACACTCAGTAAGAGCCACACATTGATTCCAGGATAAAATAAATGGCTGTCAAAGTTTAAGAAATAATAGCCAAACAGATGTATTTTCAGTCTCATACAGCCTTTCAGGTTTCTGATGAATCCTACTCTTCTTAACTGCCTGGAAAATACAAACCATGTGTTTAAAAGCTTTCCACAAAAAAAAAAATTTAAAAAATATTTCATTAAAGGCCTTTCCAAAGTCCTCTTGCAAATTCAGATTTTAATACATGAATTTTCAAGGAATTAAATGGTTACATACACAGACAACAGGCACTGAAGAGAGACCAGGCAGAGCCAAACAGCTTGTGCTCCCTAAGGGGACATGAAGAAAGTCTCACACTACACGCAATGACCTGGTGAGAGGGAGGCAGAATGAACAAGGAAGTTTCACTGGCAATATCAAGTCAAGGACAAACTTTCAAGTCCATGAAGCATGCAAGTTCAGCTCTGTCAAGCACCAAGAATCACAAGGAGTGACAGAAGGAAACAAGAGTCCTACTCCTTTCCATGAAAACAAGGGCAGTGTTCAGATGCCTGTGAGTCACACTCAGCTCTCTCCTGTTCTTGGGGTAGTGAGGCCACATAGTGCTTCCCAGGCAAGAGGGCTAGGAAAGACACCATGCAACCTAGAGAACAACAGCCTTCCCAGGTACTCCTAGGGTTCTCCTGCAGACGAGGCCAGGAGCTGAGACAAACACCTCCCACTCAGTTATCTTAAATACAAGGTTTGAACTTCTTTTCCACTGGTCAGCTCTGCCTGGACTTGCCAGCAAAAAAAAGAGATGGACCCAGGAACACAGACATGGCAATCCAGCTATCTGCCAATTGAAGCATTGGCACACATTTCTTTGCCATCCTTTTTCCTTTAATTGTTGTCTGTCTTCTCCTTCACTGCTCCCATTCTTTCAGGAGATGAGAGAGTTATCAAAACAGCTCCACCATTCCAGATTTGGGGTTGTTTCTTTCCTTATTTTCCACTAAAGATAATGAACAGCTATTTGAATCCCAAATTTCTGCTGATGTTGCCTGTTTGACATTCCTTCAAGGTCAGTATCACTGCAAATAAGCCACGAGACTTAAATCATGCTGCAAAACCAAGTAGCTGCTAAGTGGCTTCATTCTTGAAAGTAGTGACAAATCAAATTGTAAAAAAGGTGCATATCAAAGCCAGCAGATTAGATTTAATATTTGTATTAATGCATTTGTGCAGCGACAGCATCCACCCAATTTGAAATCAGTTAATTTAAAATTGCAGGGGGGGAAAAAGAAAAATCAGTTCTTGAATTGCAGTATTCTCACTGCATTGATGATTTGTTCCTCGTAGAGAGACATAGGGGTTTTTTTAAGTTATTTTGTTTGTAATATGCACTGTGATTTGTACCAGTGACAGGAAGATGACCAGCAACTTCTGCCATCTCTGTAATTGCAGCTGTTACCCTTTAGTAAACCGTATGACCTAGCAACCTATGGAAATTCTCATCCTCCTCAGCAAAGCTTGGCATCCTCTGAGACACCTACTCCAGCCACTAAAGCAAACCTGCAAGAAACAGAGCTGACTATATCCAAGCTCTCACAGTCAAGCTATAGTTGAGAAAACAGGACAGCAACCAACAGAGTTCTCAAAGCCTTCATTTAGCAAATATTTAAAGATCTGAGTATCCTTGAGCAAGCACTCAATTTCAGCAAATGGAATGACTATAGAACAGCACTGCAGTTGCAGCCTCCCAAAGAGAAGCATACAAGGCTATAGCAAAGTGCTCTCTGCCCCACCACTGAAAGAGGAAAATCAGAAAACTTGGAAGAGACTCTGCGTGCTCCATCTGCAGCTGTTGGGAGGCTAGTAGAAATTCTATGGCTTTCATAGAATCATTAAGTGGTTTGGATTGGGAGAGATCTTCAGAGATTATCTAGTTCCAACCCCCCTGCCATGGGCAGGGACAATTCCTACAAGACCAGGTTGCCCAAAGCCCCATCCAACCATGAACACATCTAGCTATGGTGCATCCACAACTTCCCTGGGCAAACTATTCCAGTGTCACACCACCCTCACAGCGAAGAGCTTCTTCCTAATTTCTGATTAGTCCCTTTGAGGGACTAAAGTCCCATATTCACCACGTTAGGAACCATATCCCCTCTCTGAGGGTTTGAAAAACTGTGGATTCCCACTCTAGAGAACACGATCTGTGCAAGTCTCAGCACCAGCCTTTATGCCCTCTCTTCTCTCTCTGAGCACTACCATGTAACTTTTGAAGAGTGGCTTGTGATACTCAAACAGAAAAGCGTGCATTTGCATGTGGCCCTCTGACATAAAACAAGCCAGTGGCAACATGTTAGAGATCTGCCCCCTTCTTTCTGCCAGCCTTTGCTGCTCACTGCCTTTCCAGGCCTCCTCAACCATTTGGTGGCCTTCCAAAACTGTCTGGAGAACATGTAGCTGCCACAGATTTCATACTGCAGTTTCCCACACAGGTATCTTGCTGCTAGGACATATTTTAGTGGTTGGCCTTGGGGGTGCTCCAAAATGAAAGAGACCTTCCTGTCCTCCATAAGGGGAGTCTTTCCTTAAGGATATCCCTTTGCATTGATCACTTCGGCCTTTTGGAGCACTGTAGGTAACTGCAGTGCTAACACACACAAACAGCCTACATGCTCAAATCAGCAAGATTTCTAAACCCATGTAGCCCTTCTGGATTTGATTTCATGCTATTATCTTCACTTTTGATGAAAGGACAAAGCCCTCCCATGTACGTCAGCACCCATATACACCAGCCTTCTCTAACGGCTGTTCTTCTGCCGGCACGTGGGCAAATTAAACAGTCCCCACAGCTAACGGCTGAACTGCATTACAAAAGATTTTAAAAAGCCCAGAAAGATTCAGGTGTACAGAAACAGATGTTAAAATGAAAAGTATGCAGAACTTCCTTCAAAGTGGACAGGGAATCAAAGAGAAGCACCTTTTGTTCTACCATGAAGAAATTCTACACAAACTCCTTAATGCATATGAAGTTGCTACTTCTCCCTCTCAGTGGGAAAACTTCCTGCTTTTCCTTCACTTCAAGCCAAGCAGGCTTGTGGCAAGCGAATACTTAGGATCATGGCTGAAATAAATGAGCTGACCCCCCACTGTAGTTGTTTCACTGGTATCTCCACAATCAACGATTTGCCTCTTTGGAAGGTTTCTTGCTCCTTGGTTTTAACGGGAATTCCTGAAGAATGAACTAGGCCCTACATGTTGCTATTGGAGGATCTGGTATTGCATGAACAGGGAAGATCCAAGGCTGGTACCTACTAATCAGCCTTGAACAGCTATAGAACCTACATTTGGTTCGGTTTTCTGCAAGAACTGAAATACCTGCATGGGTTTTTCCTTTCTACCCTTGTCACAGCAACAGGCAACATGATTGAATTCAATCCAATTTCTTAAGAAAATCTCTTTGCCAGCACTATGCATTAGGAGAACAAGGCCTTTAAAACCATTCCTTGTGAAAAATGTGTCCATCAGATATCAACATTACCTCTTCATCTTCAAAATGTCATTAAAATTCATGTACTTAAAGCATCAAAGAAAGAAAAAAGGATCTACAAGATAAGAGATCAACAGCACAACCAGACTATGAACTGAGGCTGCAAAATTCATCTTATATTCATACTTATTGACTTAAGAATTTATAGACTAGAACAGCATAGAACAGTACGGTTCAGTGGAAAGGACCTACAGTGATCATCTAGTCCAGCTGTCTGGCCACTGTAGTGCTGACCAAAAGTTAAAGCACATTATTAAGGGCATTGCCCAAATGCCTGTTAGACACTGACAGGCCTGGGGTATCAACTGCCTCTCTAGGAAACCTGTCAGAGTGTTTGGTCACCCTCCCAGTACAGAAACGTGTCCTAATCATAGAATCATAGAATCATA
>NW_008623689.1:0-368 GCF_000691845.1 Merops nubicus
TGAATTCAACAATCACGATGAGTTACATAAAGGGCATCAAGGCATGTGGACAACAGCTTTAACCAATTTGCAGCTCAGTTTAGGTGCATGAACAGGCTTGTTAACCTATGGGTTTTAGGGAGTTGTCTCTTGTCTACTATTAAAGGCTGTATTACTTAGCAATAAACAGATTTGACTGTTAACTCCTATGGAGTATGTGTCATTTCTCCAAGCCACGACCCGACAATTGGCGCCCGAACAGGGACAACCTGGAGCGACTCGGAAGCAGGATTTACAAGGCAAGCTGCAAGTGGGGATCCTGGAGGGACCCTGAAGCAACTCGGAAGCAGGATTTGCAAGGTGAGTTGCAAGAAGGGATCGTGGAGAAC
>NW_008623689.1:524-818 GCF_000691845.1 Merops nubicus
GAAGGCCACGACAGGTGTCAGAAGATGCAGCAACCTTCAGAGATAAGAGAAGAAATGGCTTGTCTAGAGACAATGAAGGGACCCAATGAAAAATGGGAAGACCTCAGTCCCTAATATTACTACTGGTCAAAAATGTTGTGTGAGGAGTCAGGAATTTAGATTGTGAGGGTATAAATGCCCAGGGATTTCTTTGGTCAGGGTCCCTCTGCCGAGGCACCCAACTCAAGTTGCTCTGTATGCTAGAAAAATTACTTATTTTTCTCTCTTGCTGAGGAGACCAGCTCCAGTGGCAGA
>NW_008623690.1:0-27385 GCF_000691845.1 Merops nubicus
TTCTATGATTCTATGATTCTATAAGCAATACTGCAGTAGCTGGGCATGCCCAGCTTCATTCAGGCTGACTGCATGTAGCTGAGCCATTTGTGAAACATAGACACAATACATACGTCTCCCAGAAAGCCAGACACTTAGCTTCTACTCTGCATGTACTATCTGTGTCCATGAAAATCAAGATATTATGGCACTACATAAGAAATAAACATTTCTGCCAAGGAATTTTGTATGAGATTATTGATTCAAACTGCAATCAAAGAGGTATCTAGTAACAAAATCTACATCACCCTGGACTCATAATCCTAGAGATTGAGCACTTCTCAAAAATGGCTATACTTGTGACCATCGTATGACATCATTTCAGTATCACCCTGTACATCTAGCCTCATCTGACTTTGAGGTAGAACAACTACTACTGAAGCTGTCCTACTTCCAGAATCTTTAGGTCAAATAAATTCTTCAGATATGTTCAGACCAGTCAAAGCTGGCTGTATGGATTTTTTGATACATGTTCAGTTGACCTATTCTGTTCTATTGATAAATAAAATATGCCTGTCTTCATCACAGATAGTTTGAGAACAAAGTTATCAAACTGAAGAAAGGGAAAAGTTTAAATATTTGGAAAAACCTTCTCACCATTAAGAGGTCTGAATTAAATTGATAAGGATAGCTGTACAACTTTCTGAGTTTTAAACAGGTAAGAACTATCAGGAAGGGTTTGCTTTGTAGATTCTGGCACAGACAGGCCAAGCTGTCTTCTGAGATCCTTTGTCACAATGTTTTCTATGATTCCACTAACCATCCACTAAATCTATATAAAACACCAGGCAGTCAGGTGCAGTCTGAACTTGTACTTATCATCAGTAGGCCCAAACTCAAGCCACTAACATGTAGTGAAAAAATACACAGAGCAATCCAGTCCCGTCTCAGTCCCCACCAAATTGCTTCACACAAGTGCATTGCAGTGCTGAACAGGAAAGAAACTCAGTGGCTAAAATATTTCTAACTGAAAGAAACAGAGACTTAAAGCAGCCTCAGTGTAATTTCTTTCAGCAGAGAACAGACTCTTCCAGGAAATGTCAGCAAGATGGTATTTGGTCCCTTTTTACTACTCATTTTGGAGAGATGCAATCTGGGTATGACTCAAGCTTCCATTGCACACTGACTGCAGGAAACGAGTCTGATCCGAGGAGCTGCAGTATGTGAAGATCAGTATTAACCTCCTTTTAACATTTAGTGACTTGCACAAAAAGCAACAGATGAGTCTTATAGATAATTGCTATATTTTCCAACGGTTCTTGGAGGAATTAATGCCAAAGTGAATAAACCTCTACACTAACCCACTCCTTCTCAAAATGTGCTGTGTCCTGATATCAGTTGACTTATGGATACCATCCAAGAATCTTTATTTCAGCTATCACTAGCAGCACTATAAATTAACCAGTAAATTAATTTGTTCTACTTAATGCAAGTTTTTGATCTGATGGCAGCTTAATAATCCGTAGTGCTCATTTTATGATTATTTTCTTTCCTTAATTTTTGAAGTGTGGTAGCTGATCAAATGACAAACTGACCTCGCATTATGCTGAGCCCTCTTCTTACAGTGGGGACAGCTCAGGCAGTCACAGTTTCTTCTTTGCACACTATGTATCACCATTTTATATAAGCCCTGAAAAGAAGGACTCTTCTAGTGAAGAGGGAAAATATACAATGTTCATGACTATTCTGTTACTGCTTAAACTTTGCAAGTGTGGCAAGGATTCAACACAGCAAAAATACAGGGAGAAGAACACAAAATTATTCTTCCAGTTAACTGTAGCGCTAACAAGAACTGAATGTATCATCAAATGTACAGTATGCTACACTTCCTAAACTTCATTTTCTTAAATTAACTCTATAGTCAGGTATATAATATGTAACAATATTTATACCCAGTAGTCATAAATACCACTCACATGCACAGACTTATACCACTGGCATTTCCTGCCAAACTCATTATGTTGTTTTCACTTTTTTCACCCCATAACATCACTAATGTTATCCACTGCTGTTGCTTCTATACCTTTGATAAAAAGTTAGCTTAATCAGCATCCTTTAAAATTTAGGCCCATCCCTAAAGATCAGAGCACTTAAAAACCCATATGACAAAATCTTGTACCTCAGTCATTGAGACATATGTTGTCATTTCTCCATGTATTTAGCAGCTATCTGTTTATTATTCATAGCAGAGGTACAGTAGTCATCTACAGCTACTGGTGTTATAAAAACTCCATTGGTTTAGATGTCAAACAATAAAAGGTAAGAGCAGACACATTACCACTGCTCCAGTATGATCAGAACTCTTTTGTCTGATATGCTGGAATATGACAGAGAGCAATAATGAGATGAGAGTGTTATCCTTGAAGTATCATTATGATAACTGTAAACCATATTAGGGAGAGTGGGCTTACAATCTTTACTGAAGAGGTGGAATTCAGGAAGTGATTTATGACAAAATAACTTAAAAGCTATACAAGTGACCATTTAGAATCTTGTTTGGTATTTCTCTACAGTGCAAAGGAAGGGACATGAACAACCCCATGCAACGCTCCAGGCTGGGGTAGGAGTGGCTGGAAAGCTGTCTGGTGGAAAAGGACCTGGAGGTGTTGGTGGAGAAAAGACTGAACATGAGCCAGCAGTGTGCCCAGGTGGCCAAGAAGGCCAGTGGCATCCTGGCCTGGATCAGAAATGGTGTGAGCAGCAGGAGCAGGGAGGTGATTGTGCCCCTGCACTCGGCACTGGTGAGACTGCACCTTGGGCACTGTGTCCAGTTTTGGCCACCACAGGATAAGGTCATTGAGGTGCTGGAGCAGGTCCAGAGAAGGGCAGCGAGGCTGGTGAGAGGGCTGGAAAACATGCCTTATGGGGACTGGATGAGGGAACTGGGGGTGTTTAGCATAGAGAAGAGAAGACTGAGAGGAGACCTTATTGCTCCCTACAGCTACCTAAAAGGAGGTTGTAGTAAGGCTGGTGTTGGTCTCTTCTCCCAAATTACCGGTGATAGGATAAGAGGAAATGGCCTCAAGTTGTGCCAGGGGAGGTTTCAGTTGGATATTAGGAAGAATTTCTTCACTGAGAGAGTGGTTAGACATTGGAACGGATTGCCCAGGGAGGCGGTGGAGTCATCATCCCTGGAGGTGTTCAAAAAATGAGTAGATGTGTCACTCGAGGCTATGGTCTAGTGTTTAGAGAAAAGCTGGGAGGAAGGCTGAACTTCATGATCCTGGAGGTCCTTTCCAACCATGGTGATTCTATGATTCTGTGAGACCAGTAAATCATACAACGTATATCAGGTAAAGTCTCAATGAAGCCCTCTTCTTTAAATGTGGTCAAAGACAGAAAGACAATGAAAGGGTGTCAAACCCTGTGACAGAAGAATGATTTTAGCACCTGTGTCCTTAATAATCAAAATGAGGCTACTCAGCCCAGCTCACATCCGAGCCAAACAGCGACAGGACATAGGCCTTAAAGTATGTGGTCATGATGGTCTTCTCAGAACAAGGTTCATTTCTCACTTAAGAAATTCAGGAAGGAATTAAAAGTAAATTGATATTTACCTGTTTCAAATATGGTCTTTAAACAGGACTTCATTATTTTAATTTAGAAACCAAAGTTACGAAGAAAAGCATAGTAATAATGCAAATACAGTTGTCTTTGGAAAAAAAAATAGTCCGTGTATTTCAGAGGAGCATACCAAGAACCTTGCCAATGCACTGCAATGAACAATGTAAATGCTCAATGTTGTTTAGAAGTGGCAGGATCAGCTGTGTTGATCAAGAGCTGCAGGTAGGGGAGATTGGAGAGATCTAGAGCAACACAGGAAACTTTTTTACCTCTAGTTACTTCTTTAAACAAAGAGTGAACTCAGAGCTATATTATATGAGAATAAAAGAGATCGTATCAGTAATGTAGAGCAAAAAGTAGAGCCTTGCTCTTTACTTAGAAGGTATCCCCTAAGTGCAGCAAGGCAATATAAGGAGTTTTATGCACAGAGGATCACTGCAAGAAACTTCTGGACAAGGACAAGCACCATATTACAAAAGCAACAGCATTTAAATATGGCTAGACCAGGGAGCATAGCAGTGGAAACATGGAAAATTGGGAAGAATGAGTTAAATTAACTTTGTATAACCTCAGAGAAAATGTTCATTTTAAGTTTTGGACAGTGCATGAGCCTTAGGGAGAAGTTAAAATTTGCTTCAAATCCAGTCCTAGAAGCAAGCGGTTATTTGGTTCTAATTATTAAATTAAATGTGATTTTTGTTTGTTTCAGTCCCTCACAGATTGTCCATGTTGTAAACATTTTACTAGTAACATTATTGTGTTTTATGTAAATATAGAGAATTTTCTTAACTTGAGCCAAATCACATTTAAAACCAGCACCATGTAACAGGGACGGCCCTAATTAAACAGAGGACAGCTGGCAGTACTATTGCAATACATAGAATTCTTGTGCTGTTTCCTGTCTGTTTTTTATTGAGCATGAAATCCACAACAGATTTCTTGCCACCTAGGTAGAACTGAACAAGACACACTCTCACTCTTATTCATCCCTGCAAATGTATATAGCCAGTACTGTACAGAGACACAGCATTCACTGAGGGATTATGCAGCAGTCTGTGGTTACCCAGGCACAAGATACGGATCCTGTGCCAACCCAGGCGCTTCTACAGGCCACACTGGGAGAGTTTAGCATGCATGGTAAACCAGATCTCTATCACTGAACAAGCTTTAGAAAATCCATTAAGTAAGAAGTTCTTCACTTTGGCAGCTATTCCGAGTTGCTACACAACATTAGACTTCATTCTGGAAGAATGGCAATATGAGGCAAGTATGGAAGTAGCCTATGCTGTGAAAAAAGGGCAAATAGAGCTGATGTAGTCAGTGTTTTATAAGACATGTTCATGTTAGGACTCGACTCTGCTCTAAATGTTGCTTCCTACAAAGAACAACATAAGCAAGAGGAAAGAAAAGATCAGAAAAAAATAAAGTCGAAACACAAGAGGAAGAAATCTGAAGCACAAAATGCTGGAAGCTGGCTGTGTACTGGGCTGGCAGACCTGGGCTGGGACAATTATCTGTACTTCAACATACTGCCTGTAGTGACTACAAGAACTTCACCAGTACAAGAAATGATCTAAACATTCACTGCAAACACTTGACACTGTTTAGTGAACCACAGATTCCACACTCCCATGACTATTGCACATTTGATCATGAGTACTTATCTGACCAATAGTTTTATACACATATTCGGATATAGAATTTTACAGTAATTGCTGCTGCAGCCAAAACAATTATCTTGTTCATCTTCCTTTCATGTACCGAAAAAGCAAGAAACTACAAGGGAACATCACTTCATATTCACAAATCTGTGTGTTGTAGCTATATTTAGCTCAATCAGTTTGTGACTGACCACAGCCTAGCTTGTGTTTGACTAAAGCATATCCTCTTGAAAGTGAGCTTATCTTGACAGGAGTATCTGATGAGAGAAAGAGTCTAGATTTGTCCCAGTTACATACTTTATTTAAAATTTGTTCTTATCTGGCTTAAAAGGTATTAAACAGCAGTGACAGGCAATGTTTTACTCTCTGTGAGGGACCAGCATCAAGTCACTCTCAAGTTTCTGCACGGAGAAAATTCTTTCAGTTGTTCACCCTGATAATATTTAAGACCCTTTTTTGTGTGGCAGCATCTATCGCATCTACAGTATCCTACCATGCAGAAGCAAAACAAAACTTTATAGCTTTATCATTCCTACTTATAAGTCTGAGGATAAAACCAGTTCACCTTTGACCACAGAATGCTTTTTTATTAACTTAGGTTGTACAGATAAGTAAGAGTTTTATGTCTATGTCCAGGTCATTGATTAAAATCCTGAACAGCCTCATGCCTAATTTGCCCACTTCTGGAACTCCTGTCTATAACCTCTATTCATTTTTAATTTTTTTCTCTGATTGCTAGTTTTTTGCCAGTCAGTATACCATTTAACATGTCTTACTGCTATTTCACAATGTTGATTTTTGTAACTGCAATATGTTATAACACTAAATGGAAAGTTTATAAAATGTTGTGTATCTACATAGGGACTTTTATCCATCAAACTTCTTATCTTATTAAAGAAAATCTAATTTACTTCATACAGTCTACATTTCCTTTGGGCCCTATTAGCTATTACTATGCTTTCATTCTCTGGTTCACAAATCCTGTAGCAAGAATTAAATAACGCTGGCTGGCTTATAAACCCCTGAGTTATCCCACATGCCTTTCTGATATAATTACAATTTTGTATTCTACATATAAGGAATCTGATTTAATTCAATAATTTTGAATGTGCTCTGTGTAGATAGTTCCTTGAGAATCCAAAGGATTAAGAAAAACAAACCTATCATCAATATGCCTAATTTGCTGAATGTAAGTTCACATCTCTATTTCCATTGAACATGCAAATGGGCTGAAAGTTATTAATCTAATTTTTCAGACAATAGCTTGCTGTGGGAGTATAACAAATAAGAAAATCCATGCTGGTTTTGTTGTTTATGAATTGCTAACAATGAGTCACATACAAAAACTGGCAGCTTATCCAGTAAAACAACCAAACAATTAATTACTGAGTATCTCTGAATATCTACTGTTAATTTCTATTTGCCTAGTATTTACTACTTTTATCAGTGAACTAGAGATATAAAAATGCTAATTTTGTAATCCAGAACTTTTGCCTAAATCATAATCCATTACTTAGACTATCGTTGACAAAAGTTCATCGAACAGTTTTGACATGTTTCTTTACGGAAATTCTGTTTCTTCTTCAAGTAGCTTGATCCAGTGCTGAACCAGCCTTTTGATGTGAAAGTTTTTGTTAATATCTAACACAAATAGTCCTTGTTACAAATTAATCTAACTAATTAATGTTTTGTCATTTGTAAGGATGAAAACACTTGTTCACCAACTTCTTTGCAATAACCTTCTATACATTTGAAGCCTGTTATCATATCCTTTCTTCATTCTACTCTTTTCCAGACTAAACAAATTAAATTCTTTCATACTTGCTTTGGAGGTCATATTTTCTAAATGGTTTATCATCCATGCTATTTGTGATAAGCTATCTCAAATTTCTGTGTCTTTCAGTAGAAGTGTCTCCTCCCCAGAAAGTGCTCACCAATACCAGGTAGCATGAAACAAACATATCCTAAATCTAACAGGAGACATGCTTTTTATATCTTTCAGAAATACCATTTGCCTTTTTTGTAAATGAACATTCACTTGCATCTGTGTCCTGAATTATTTTCCTGCATTTGCCAAGCCAGTCCTTCCCCATTTCCTATTCATATAGTCAGTGAACGATATCTAAGATGGTTTTCGACCATCTGTGACCTCACCTTATATTAGTTTCACTGAGACTGTATGTCTCTAGTTAGCCTGATCATGGAACAGAGGACTGCATGGAAAGCATCCAACCATTGCAGATTAATATTAACCCAGAGTCCGATAATTCCCTTCCAGAGCCAAAAATTAAGAATCTCTTCTCTCTGCCCTCCAACCTTACTCTCTACAGACTCCTATCAACTCATCTACTCCTGCTAGAACAGTTGAGTTAACAGATTTGCTTCTTGAGATCTAGAAAGTAAGAGTCAAGCTAAATTGGCTGGGTTTTCATATAAACCTCATATAGGCAAATGTTTACTTTAGTTAGTTTACTGTAACATGTAACATGTGTAACATGTTTACTTTACTCTAACACTCGCCAAGCCTGAGTGTCTAACAGATGCTAACTACATCTACAATAATCTAAAACAATCCTACACATCTCAGGTATGATATTTTAAATATCACAAAGGTGTAGTTAGCCTGTCTGCTGTAACAGGTCATTTTCTGAACATCACACCCAGCACTATGTAATACGGAAAAAACATGAACGTGTGTCATGGTTATGATCAGCAAATTAATTGAAGTTAGCACTAGAAAGCCCTTCAGGTTTTTGATTCTCTGCAAAAAGTGATCAGGAAGCAGAACATCCTTGAAATGCAGCCTATACAGCTTATGAGCATGCCCATGGTTGTTCTTATGTTTAATAAGAAAACACAAATCATAGGACTCAAAAATCCAGCAATAAGTACTTATTAACCTCATGAAAGAAATAGACATTCCGAGTTGCAATAAAATAACACAAAATCAAATAAATAGCTATATATGGTCAGCCAGTAGAAGTCTTTCTTTTTGGAAACACAGATACATCATACCACAAAGGTACTGTGCATCAATTAAATGACATTACTCATAGGTCTTTTGTAAAGGCATAGCTTTCCCCCTACAGTATCCATGCTGTTGTCCTCCACTCTTACTGTATTTTCTTTTTATCTACTGGTGTTACTTGCTACTATAGTTGTATTAGTTTGCCTTGTGTGGGTTTTCTTTCACACATCACATACAGAAAGACCAGATGATCAGGGCCAGTCAATGTGAGCTTTTGAAGGGTCGGTCCTGCTTGACTCACCTGGTTTCCTTCTATGACAAGGTGACCCACTTAGTGGGTGAAGGAAAGGCTGTGGTTGTTTACCTGAAATTTAGTAAAACCTTTGATGCTGTGATGAAAATGTCTGTTCATGGCTTGGATGGAAGTACTCTTTGATGGATCTAAAACTGTCAAGATGACTAGGCCCAGAGAGTAGTGGTGAATGGAGTGGAATCCAGTTGGTGGCTGGTCACAAGTGGTGTCCCTAGGGCTCAGGATTGGGGGCAGTTCTGTTTAATATCTTTATCAAAGGTCTGGACAAGGGGACTGAGCGCACCCTCAGTAAGTTTGCAGATAACACCAAGTTCAGCTGCTATGTTGATGTGCTTGAGGGTAGGAAAGGTCTACAGAGGAACCTGGATGGGCTGGAGCAATGGGCCAAGACCAACTTTATGAGGTTCAACAAGGCGGAGTGGCTGAGTGCTGCACTTGTGTCACAGCAACCCCATGCAATGCTACAGGCTTGGGGACGTGTGGCTGGAGAGCTGTCTGGTAGAAAAGGACCTGGGTGTTTTGATCAACAGCCAGCTGAAGATGAGCCAGCAGTGCGCCCAGGTGGCCAACAAGGCCAACAGCATCCTGGCCTGTGTCAGAAACCGTGTGAGCCGCAGGAGTGGGGAAGTTGATTGTCCCCCTGTACTTGGCACTGGTGAGGCTGCATCTCAAGTACTGTGTTCACTTTTGGGCCCCTCCCTACCAGAAAGACATTGAGGTTCCAAAGAACGGCAACAAAGCTGGTGAAGGTTCTAGAGAACAAGTCTTATGAGAAGTAGCTGAAGGAACTAGGGTTTAGTCTGGAGAAAAGGAGGCTGAGGGGAGACCTTATTGCTTCTTTGCAACTACCTAAAAAGAGGTTGTAGTGAGATGGGGGTCAGTTTGTTCTGCCAAGTAACAAGCAATAGGACAAGAGGAAATGGCTTCAAGGTACAGTAGGGGAGTTTTATATTGTCAGGAAAAAAGTCTTCGTTCAAAGGGTTGTCAAGCACTGGAACAGGCTGCCCAGGGAAGTGTCTGAGTCACCATCCCTGGACGTGTTTAAAAGTTGTGTAGCTATGGTTGTGTATATGTAACACTTAGGGACATGCTTTAGTAGTGGATTTGCCAGTGTTTGGTGTATGGTTGGACTCAGTGATCTGGTCTTTGGTCCTTTCCAACTGAAATGATTCTGTGATTCTGAAAGGTTTTCGTAGATAATCAGTGTTGCATTTCATGATACTTACCTTGCACTCAACAGAGGACAAATGCAAAGAATTTTCATTATTGCATGCCACCCAAAAGTTTAATTTGAGGACACCTTTTTATACTATTTTTTTATCAATATTTATCAATATGCAGACTGCCTTTCTTTAGACTTAGCAAAAAAAGCCAAATGTCAGAATTGAAAAAGAACATTGTTCAAACAACGTTCCTCATTCAAAACTGTGCTGTCTTTAAAGGATGTTACAGCCACTTACTCTGAGCAGGTTTAGTACCACTATTCTTTGAAGAAGGGATTTGAAGGTTGACAGGAAGTTTGAATTTCATTCTGTCACTCTCCCTGTGATGTTAAGTCCAACTTGAGCACATTAATAGCCGCTATTACACCTACATCAAACTGCTTTTTAATGCAAAGAATGTCCTGGAATCAAGGAGCAGAACCTAAAACTCTCTATTGCTGAACACATCCTCATCCTTGAAACAGATACAAGTTTCTTCTTGTTTTCTTCCTCCCTAGCCACATTACCTGATCCTTTGGTTCTACAATAGTAATAATCATGGTGAGAGGTGGGACAATGGCCATGCCCTGTACATCTTCTAAACTGATGTTTATGTGACATTTTAGGGGTCAAAGGACAGTAAATGCCCTCAGATTATTATGACTCGTAGGGCTATACTCTTCCCTAGATGTGTATTAAAAGAAAAAGTAGAAGCAAAATCAGTGGCATATGAGGCATAAAGCCTTTGGCCAAAATCTATCTATAAGGGACTGGTTCTGCACTGCAAATCCTACTCTCACAAACATGTTGAAAACAAAGGAAATGTATGTATGGCCAGGAGACCAATGAGATCTGGGATGCCTCTTCCTTGAGTTAACTTGGGCTCAACCACACTGGTGTTCAGGCCATCAAGAACCTCAGCACATGCCAAATTCTTCCATTTCAGTTTTATGGAACTCATACCCTTCATTCAGGTTTTGAATGTTACCTGCAAGGCCAAGAACCAACAAACTGCCTTGTTTACCCATCCTCCAGAAATAGTCACTATATAGTTACCAGGTAAGTTTTTTAAGCAATGTATCATTCAATTTTCTTTTCTTTAAGCTCAGACACCATACACCTTTACATCTGCACCCTGCACTGTCAGTTCCCCATATTCAGAGTCAGCTCACATTATTCACAAAACAAAATGCTATTTCTGACAAAAATGTTTTTTGTCTTTTCTGTTATTTAGTAATAGGCTATTCTTTTTTACTCTAAAAAAATAACTTAGTAGGTTCAACCAACCTGTTGAATAAAAGCAACAAGTCTTCAGCTGCAAACTCTTTAACTTTCTGTGAAATTCATAGATAAAAAGAAGACAGCCTTCAAGTTTCAAGGTATGACTTAGAAAACACTGTAAACATAACTGCTAACATTTCTACTACACACAATCTGGGATATTTTCTATGCTGCTGTTCCAGTAAATAAAAGGTTAAGGTACTCATGATACAGGGGATCTGGAGGGTTTGGAAGTGAGACAGGTCTTTAAAAGACATTGGATTGGGTTTGGTAGATAAATGAGCAATATGAAGATTAGCTTATCTTTGAGACTACAAATCTACAGAGGCTCTGATATTATGGTGCTTGCTGGGAGTAAGCTGCTGAATATAAACAGTGCCTTACTGAAACCTCCTTGATGCTCAAACTAAGATGATGAAGCTGGTGCCCTGATGTGATTTAAATGTGTCTTTAATTACAAAATGACTAGATAGTTTTGCAATTATTTAATGTTGAACTGAGGGCCTCGAACAAGCATGTTTTTCAACTGTTTTTCATTGTGTTCTTAGAGTCATATAAGCACTGAAGCATTAAGGAACCTCAGATGAGGAAAGCAGGTTAATAATATGAAACTTCAATTTTATTTGGCTTTGGCAGAATGAAATTCTCTATCCAGCCTGAGCTGGGGAGAGCAAGAGAAAACACATATTAAATGTATTATTATGGCCTTATGCTCCACTTCCGAAGGGCAACTGTTGAGTGCTAGATCCTCATGTCACCTCAAACCAAAAGCTATCTCTCTTTGAAATGTTTACTGTAGAAGACAGGAAATCTGTTTGCAATCTTAACCACAGACCAAACCTTTCAAAAGATGTTTCTAGTGTCTAAGCGTAAAGATAATCTTGTGGGTAAGGCACTGGACTGGAATTCTGACCTCAACGCTCAGCTACCAGAGTGGCTATATATGACTCTGGCAGGCCATGCAGAGCCAAATATAAATACAAATGCGTAAAATAAAGATTCAAAAGTACATCTGTGGCAGATGATATGTGCCTGCATCAAAATTTTAATCGGAAAACCTTCATTTGGTTGCCACTTAAATTTCATAGGTACTTTTCCCTTTTTGGTGAAGAATCTCTACACGGTACATGTACTTATTATTGGATTCGCCACCTCAGTTTCAAGCTACTTCCTACACATGTTTCTCTTCTGTGTGAGGTACTTACATCACACTTCTGTGTGAGGATCTTACATCAGCAAAGCCACATCAACAAAAACATGATGGCTGGTGTCTTCCACAACACAGTGACTGGCAGAGCTGTTTTCCTTATTTATCCCTCAGAGCTGTGCTCTCAAAACTTTGGTTAATTATGCGCTTTTCAGGGATCCATCCACCCCTGTGGGACAAACCCCCTCTCTCTGTCCATCACATCACAACTGCAGGCACTAACTACCAAATACTTATAACTGAACTGGTTAAATTAAAAGAGGAACAACTGGGGGTTTTTTGCTTTTGGTATTTCATAGTGATAGCTGACTTCAGCTAGTACAAAAATTCTATATTGTTCTACAAGTGCTATTGACCGACCTATGGAACATTTGTTGATTAACTTACTCCTTAGGCTAAACTAAGGGTTAGATCATGGAAGTCTATGTCCAGGTCTGCTGTTTTTCATTGTCTTGCATATTATATATATATATATATGTGTATATATATTTCTTATAGCAACAAATGCTGAATTGTGAAGATTTCTCTTGAAACTTCAGACTTGTGCACAGTTCTGTCTAAGATCATATCTTTCCTGTTAACTTGTTCTTCCCGTATTGTAGCCTTTTCCTTCAGCCACAGACACGGTTGTGCATGGCAGAGATGTGTTCAGGACTCTCAGAAATGAACTCTCAGGTGGCGACCACTATACAGGTTAACACTAAGCTCTGCAGAAAATTGTCTCAGCCTAAAATGTGTGCCCTGAGAAGTCAGCTTTCTCACCATTGGTTGCAAGAGAAGCCTAGGTATCCAGTTTAGACTAGTTACTAACTTTAGTAAGGCTAAAAGTGGGCTGAACTGTCTTAAGATTTCTCTTTGGGAAAAGTACTGTCTTTATTATGTGCTACTTTCTCCCACAAAATGTCCAAAATCTTGATAGGAGTTTCTGTAGCAACAAGTAGCAATTATGGTGTTGTTAAAAATTATGACTTCTCTAAGTTTATGAATTATTTTAAGCAATGCATTTTAACAGAAAAAAAAAAAAAAAACAAAAAAAACAACACTAATGGGCATTGTCTACTCTTTGCCTACTACAGAAAGAAAGTAGTTGCTCACTTTTTATTTCTTTGGTACAAATGGACCAAACAAGTCCTCAGACCAAGATGAGATTAGTTTAACTATAACCAGTTAAATGTACTTCATTAATCTCATACTAAAGCACTAAATAAGTGCCGCTCCTCTATTCTGACCCCGAGGAGGTCTGTATTGGGTTTATAAGCTCTTGTGTTTTACAAGCTCTATTTCAAATACTGTGTTTGATACAGTTGTTCAATGCTTAGGAAAAGTACATTGTTTCTGGATGTTTGTCCCAATTCAGAATACCACGACATTAAACATTTTCAGCCGAACATAACATCTAGAGAATGTTCCACATGTTTGGCCCACAGAGAAGAGTTTATAACACTATTGCAATTACATCCTCTACAGATGGCACATGCTGTATGGATTACAGTGTTGCTTGTTCTGTTGCTGTGGACTTGGTTTGAATTGTCTGCGAGACATTGGAACCATAAATCAATTCTTCTCCCTCTCAAAGAAAAGATAAATATTTCAAAATGAATTTTGTGCAAAATGGCAAGGGTCAGAGAAGCTAAGGGTAACCTTCCACCTCATATCAAGGAGAGGAGTCCTTCTGAACAAAACAAAAAAGAGAAGGCTGCCTGAATAAAACAACTTTTTCCTCCTGACCTCATACACCAGAAAGAAAATATCCATTGGAAGAAAATATACTAAAAGGCAGACTATATTAAGCCATGTCCTGTATACATCTCAAGGGCTAGCAGTTGTCCTCAAGAACAGCTTTACCAGCATCAGTGAAAGACTGAGCCAAACTCCACGTCGAACACACGGACTTTAAAGCCAACTGTTCGTGGCTAGAAGGATTGTAAAATATTATAACAAAATGGTTTTCAAGCTGAGTGTTGAACCGGATGACAAGGTAATGGCATGGCTTGATCAAGCCTTATATAACTGATTTGGTGTGTGGCAACATTAAATGTCATTTACTCTAGCTAATATTTATCTTTATATATTAATTGATCATCAGAAATAGTCTATTTAGAGAAAACACTTTTGGTAAAAATGTCAAACAATTTTTGCAAAAATCTAGCTTTTAATCTTCATCTTGTGTTACAATTATTCCCAGACCTTATTGTGGTTTCCTGTACAAAATTATATCCTTAAGCATACCAGTCCAGCATTTAATACAGACACAGGACAATAAAAAGTCAGCAGCAGGAGACAATATGTTTTATATGTGCAGTTAACTTTACAAAGTACTGGAAAATATTGGCAAGTGGCACTTAATTATAGTGCTCCTGGACTCTTACAACATATCACAAAGGTACAAAGCACTTATTTACTATAGTTACTTTCAGGAACAATTTGCAGAGGTACAGGCTTTGCATCTTAGAATATAATTTCAAGATGTTCTGATTTTCTTAATATAATTATTTTTTCTTGTTTGCATTCTTTGTTCATCTTAAAATAAGTTTCAATTAATAACTGTATTAATGGTGGTTTCATTTGAGACATTTGAGTTATAATTTCAGACTGATTTAATTCCAGGTTTTTTTTACCGTGTTGGCTTAGGGTCTGTAGGTTTCAAACACCAGAAGTAGAGGATTTTTCTGCTACACTGCACAATATTTAGATCTGCAAGTAGTATCAATAATGGAAAGAACCCTATAAAGCAAAAGGGAGGGTACAGAGAATCCAACAGTCGGACTTTTAAGTTTGTGGCGCATTGAGACTACATCCAAACATGAAATAGCTGGAAATGCTGGGCTGAAAAGTCTTTAGAAATGAAGAAATGATCTGATGATCAAACCTTCTTATTTCCTACTTAGTGGTGCACTCAGATTCCAATCATTTATCCTCATGCAGCTAATATTGACCAAACTTGCCGGAACTGTATCTCATTCACTTTGTGTCCCAATGTTCTAAGAAGAAATGAAACTAGTTTAGCATCGTCATATCTCTGACTAAATGCAATGAGAGCGAAAACTTAGCAGCTGACAGTAATCCACTGCTTTAGTAGCCTGTGCAAGAATAACTTTATATATCAACATAAAGAAAAATAGTTGGGGCAGTAAACACCCTCTAAAAATTGTAACTGCTACCTACACTGCATTCCAGTGTACAGTGTACTCCCTTACTGTCTGAAAAAGACTAGTTCAGGGTCTGATTCAGAGGTCCCTGAAGGTACTAAAGGAAATTCAGGAAAATATTTGGTCATAAATTTTCAGCTAAAGGTGAAAAAGGTGAAAATGGATAGATGTAAAATACCTTATTCTCATTTATTAAAAATGTTTGCCTACAGAAAATCATCTAGAGGAACTGACTTACTTTTTTGTAGACTGTGGACTGGCAATTTTTTTAGTTTTGTGCTTCTATGATTCTATGATTCCATGATTGAATTTTATTAGGAAAGTAAATCCATAGTATGATAATCCCAAATGGATTCCCTAAAACTTGATAATGCTGTACTTTCAATAGTATGAATGCATCTTAACAAATACTGCCTTTACTTCCACCGAGTGCCACAGACTGCAGTACAGCTCAAACACTATGTTTAATAAAAGAAAACATTTTTGTTGCTACCCTGGGAGAAGTGTGCTATTGACACTACTAGACTCAATACTGTTAACTTTTTGAGTCATACATGGAGGAAGAGGCCAACATTTTTTTTTTACCAGCCCCATATTTTGACCTTATTGACAACAATTTAGTTTTGCCAGCTTGATTTAAAAATACTGACATTTGTCTCATTGCAACAACTTCAGGAAAACAGCCATTCCTGCCATTCTCTATTTAATTTCCTTATTACTACCAGGACTCCACGTAGCCACAAAATTGCTGTTGGCAATTCAGAAGCACATCTTCTCCTGCCATCTGGAGATGTGGAGCATGCATGACACAGGGCCATGTTTGTGGGTCTACAGTTCCCTTAGCCCCGCCTGCTGAATCCATCCTGAGTAGCAGACCAAAACATGCTGGGATTTGTTTTGTGTTGAACGTTTTTTAATAGATGTACATTTGGTTTCAGGTCTAAAAGAAACCAGAGAGGAACACTTGACCAGACCCTTCTGTGACATGAGATACTGTTCCACTTGCTCTAGTGGCATCTATGATGATTTATACCTGCTTAGAATGTGTCTCAGCATGTCTATGTTAGCTCCAAGGCAGAATCTGAATCTGTGAAGCTCTCCTGCACAATGAAAGCAGCAAACTGAGCATAACGAAGAAGACATTGCCATGTGAGAAACAGCTAGGTGTTTTATATTCTGGCTTCACTCAAAGAAAAATGGCTGCTGTCTTTGCACATAAGAAGGTGCTTTCGAAGGTCAAAATACAATTCACAGAGAATGAATACAGCACAGATTTAAAATTACGCAAATGAAACAACTTTAAAAGATTTAGACTCTTTATTTAGAAAAAGTAAGGAAAAGTTCTTTGCAACAAGCTTGCACTAGAATTTTGAAGGAACAGAAAGGAATTCTTCCCTGTATCATCTTGATAGGAATCTCCCCATATGTACCTGCACTCGCAGAAGTACATTCTTAATCTCCTTCATATTAAAAGAAAAAAAAAAAAAGAATTATGCCACTGGGCATTCCCTGCTCTCATACAGTAAATACTGCATGTTAAGCCAGCTATTTTACAAAGAATTTACAGTCAGGCTGGCAGCCCAGAGGATGACTCCTTGTTTTCCAGACATTAGTTTAGTAGATTATGGCACGTTAAGATCATTTTTTATTGATTTTCTTTATACTCTGCTAAAAATTAATTATAATTTGAGAACATTTGCCTTTCTTCAGCCATTTAGGTGAAACATTGCAATATAACCAGTTTCCTGGAAAAGCAGGATGCAAATATAAATCCTTACCATATAAAGTTATATTAGCCAGTCCAGCATTTGCTTGTGACGTCTGGAAGAATGGTATCCTCCTTGCAGGAATGATACTGTAATGCTGTGGTTTTGTCTTACTTCAATTACAATGGACAATCTGTCAGGCTGCAAAGATGTAAATAGTTAAACTTTACTCTGATCATTTACAGTGGTTCTAGATCATTACACAAACACATTTGCAGTTTCAGCTTCCTTTTCAGAGATGATACATCTCTGGGTTTCCTATATTTTAACTAAATAAAACGTGTACTAGTGAGGAAACTCTTACCTGAAGCACATTTTTAAACTTACTAGTTCAGAAGACAAAAATAGATTTAAAGTTATAAATTAATCTATCTTTAGCCATCCACATGACAGCTGGGACCCCTCTTTATTCAGTGTACAAAGCTACATTTTAGGATGGTATGAGTCACTGTGCAGAGGTGAAAACCTCCTTCCCTTGGCCATCAGGGGAATTAACTCAGACCAAGAGAATAGGTGAGAAATAACTCACCCGTAGTTTTGCAACAAAATTAAATATGTACTTTCAGATGTACTAATGGGCATTCTTTGGACACAGGCTACTTATGTAGCCATGAACAACAACAAAAAAATTCAAGTGATGCATAATTTTACCACTTCACATTTTCTGTGGCCAGCATCTTGCAGAAATAACATACAAAACTTCCCCACAAAATTTACAGTTCTTTACTAAGCATAAACAGAATGAGTTAGGGGAATTGCAAAATACTTCTGATACGTCTACACTTTGGATACCCCTGTGGAAGTCACTTCTGAGCATATACCTATTCTGAAAACTAAAATCTTGCTCCTACCACTCAAATACTGTCTGAAGAACAGAAGAGTCAAGAGCAGTTCTGTTCTCTCCATGAAGAAGCATATTTGAATAGACCATGCATTTTCAGCAGGTTAAATCTACCCAAAGCATTTGCAGAATCTTAAATGTAAGGTAGTTTTAAATCTTGACCACACGGAAACTACACTGACGAGACGCTCAACACGAGCCGGCAGTGTGCTCGTGCAGCCCAGAAGGCCAAACGCATCCTGGGGCGCATCGAGAGGAGTATGGCCAGCAGATCAAGAGAGGTGATTCGCCCCTTTTACTCTGCTCTTGTGAGACCCCCAGCTCAAATACTGTGTCCAGTTCTGGCATCCCCACCATAAAAGGGACATAGATCTGTTGGAGTGAGTCCAGAGGAGGGCCACAAAGATGATCCAGGAGCTGGAGCATTTCTGCTATGAGGATAGGCTGAGGGCACTGGGATTGTTCAGCCTGGAGAAGAGAAGGCTGTGGAGGGACCATATAACTGCCTTCCAACACCTGAAGGGAACCTACAGGAAGGCTGGAGAGGGATTTTTCACAAAAGTGTCCAGTCACAGGCCAAGGGGAAATGGTTTTACACTGCAAGAGGGTAGGTTTAGGCTAGATCTTATGAGGAAGTTCTTCAGTACAAGGGTGGTGACACTCTGGAATAGATTGCCCAGAAAGGCTGTGGATGACCCCTGCCTGGGGGTGTTCAAGGCTAGGCTGGATGAGGCTTTGAGCAACCTACTCTAGCTGAGAAGTGTCCTGGCCCATGGCAGGGAGATTGGATTAGATGATCTCTAGGGTCTCTTCCAACCTAAGCCATTGTATGATTCTACAATACACTGAAATATAACATTAAGCCCATAATAAGGGTGAGTTTTAGCTGTTGATTTTTTTTTTTTCATAGCTGTTGCATCTTAAACTACTACTGAGAAGACAGGCTAGCTTCATGGACAAAAACAATGAATCAAAATGGGACTGAATAAATCAAGAAGGCTGAGAAGAAAACTTGTTAAAAATGAGAGAATGTATCGAAAATCCAGCTATCTTCGTAGTTCGTGGTGAGAAGATACAGTATATGAAACTCTAAAGAGTTCAGTAAAATACGTTAGCAGCAGCTGCATTTAAGACCAATTAATCACATCAAGATGTACAGCAGTGTACTATTAACCCACTTCTGAAGATACTGAAGTCTCTCAGCCTTTGGTCTCCAGGCTCACATCACATCCCAGAAGTATACTAGAAATCTGCTAATGTGCACCCTTGTTGTGGCTTATTATTATACATCTCAAGTGCAGTTTCCACATGTTTCAGTTTTAAAATTATCTGACATTTTTGGTTGAATGTGTTGTGGCTAAATTTGTGCAGAAGCAATTTTTCCAAAACGATCCATTTAGCTATTTTAAAATGTTTATATCCCTGAGTAGCCAAAAGTACCAGTCCACAACCACCACAGGGTGGATTGGGATGGCTTGCAAAATCACATTTCAAAACATAGTGCAATGTTTGAGTTAGAGAAGTGTGGAAGAACATCTGAAAGCAGTAACTTCCCTTTTTTGTAGGGTTTGGTGGTTTTCGTTTTTTATTGTTGGGGATTTTTTTCAGTTTTATTTATGTTTTTTTTCTTTTGCCCTACTGAATTTGAAAAAGAACCAAATGGATTTCTTAAATATTATGAAAACAAATGTGTTGCTGTATTGAATACCTAAGTGTCAGACTGGGAAAACATTTTTACAACCACTCTATAATTCCCTGAAAGATATCAAATATCTTATTACTGAGTGGGGAATAACTCAGGTTTTAAAGTGGTTCTATTCTGTTTTGCATTGCTGCATCCATGCCTAGCGCTTCTGCAGAGAGTGCACAAAAGGGCAAATATATTAGGATCACATTATAGTTGTGGAACTCCTGTGATCTTCGGATTGCAAAAGACTCTTTGACTTTCGGGTGATTTTGTTTTATACTGCTATCATGTTTTAAGGCAGTTTTGATGAGCACTTTGAGAATGGCACATTCAATTTTTTTGTCTTCAAATTTTTCTTCTTCTTTTCTTATTTTTTCCACCCTTCTTCCACCCATTTAGACAATTCCCCCTGAAAGTCTCTTTTTTTATTGGCAGAACTGATTTACAGTCAGTAAAGGTCCGTATAAAATGTCCCTTCATTATTTTTCGCTTCTATCCTAATTCTTCTCCTTTACTGCTACATCACTTCAGTTAGCTTAACTATATTGAATTATTACTCTTATTTTCTAATACTTCTTCACTTACATGCAAAGACCCCAATTTCTACCATTTTGAGCTTACTACACCCAAGTTAAATTTGGACTGCTTACTTCCTCACCCACTCTGTTTCATGGAGTTGCTTGGAGAGCAATAGCTGTGCTGTCAGATACAAGTGCCTCACAGCCAACCCTGTGAATCTGCAGTATTATCATTTGAGGAGAACATTGCTGAACTGTTGTGGATCAAGACCACAATAGATCATAGCAATTGTTTACCAATAAAATAAAGCATGCACCAAATGACAATTCACAACCAGTCTATTCTTTGCTTTAAAAATGGAATATCATTTTGTCACCTTCTTACCTAGGTGTGATCTTTATACCATTCCCCCACAGAACTGACAGCTGACCCACAGGAGACACAGATGAAAGAAGATTGGAATCCATATATTTATGGCCATTCTTCAGTTCTTAAACACTAAAAATAGCACCTCTCAGTTCAGTGCATGCTGAGTGATTCACACTTCTGCAGAATTTGGTCAGTTCACATAGAAATGAAAGAGAAATTCCACACAATATAGTTGATTTTTGTGCAACACACAAGCAGTGCAACATTAAATTTCTAAAGACATCAAGTGAAGTTTCATGAAAATAGAAACAAAGAAGTGTAAGAATAGAAAAAGCTCTTGCTTGTAGAATTACTACCTCTGAGTCATGGTTAAATGTCTTAAAAATATACTACAATACTTTCTTTTTATTATGATCTATTAGAACTACAAAATTTGTCTGTTCTCTCAAAAAATAGGTCAATACTCAAAGGCAAGCATAATTCTTTGAATATTGTTCAAGCAAGCAAAAATGCAACCTCAAATCAGATTTCTACATACACTGCAGAATATCCTAATTAATTTCCTGAAACGGAGCAGCTTCAAAAAGAAAAATATTCATTGAATGGAAAGACAAGAATAGTTTTTACATCGGCACATGTCTGTACATGCACGTATATTTACATACAGTATTTGTGATTCGAGATGCACACTCTGAGGCAAAATTGTCACCCTCATTATGAAAACTTAGAGGTACAATCTGAAAGGCTTGGTGAGGACTTCCAGTTTATGCCTCTGCCTAAACCAAAATCAGCTCTTCCCTTTCTCATTCCTGAATGATGCCTTTTGGACCTAATATTTAAAGCATTCAGTAATGGAGATCCCAGAATTGTCTCCGACAAATCTGCCTTAGCATTTATCTGTGTTTAAAAGCTGCAGGATTTATTTTTCTTGTTCACCTTAAATTTCCCTCAATGTTACACAACCACACAAACGTAAGAAAAGAATTTGTTTCCTTACTTGTAATAACTTTTCACATTTTTGAAGAACATAATCATACATTTATGCCTTCTCCTGTAGTTGAGTTTAATTAAACACAACTACGGTCTTTTTTTATGGAGCGTCCCCAGGCTTGTATGAACAGAAATAGTTTGTTCCACTATGTAATGCTAACCAGCAATACCATGGGAAAAACTGAATTATACTAAATGGAATTCCGTTCCATACTGAGCTCTGCAGTTCTTAGCACAGTTTCCATGGAGTGCTATAGGAACTTTACAACATTTCTGAGGTACTCTATACAGGATAATTAAAAACTGAAATATATTATTTTGAATAAAAGTATAAAATCAATATACCTTTTATTCTTCAAAATACAGGAGACTATGAAAACATGCTTGAGAGAATTCGTATATAGATATGGACTGCAAATCATTACATTAAAATCTATTACTTATCTTCATCTTGACTTGTTGCCTTGTTTCTGAAAATTGCTTTGGCAAATTCAGTTGCCTGTGTCATTGTTAAACAGTAAAATATGTTGTCCAAATTTATATTTTCCAGCTAGAGGACCACAAAGACACTCCATACAGGTCCCTGAAAATAATTTGATTAAAATCTCCAACATAGTTATAACAACTCTTCCCTTTAATACAAAACTATTTTTAAAAAAACAGGGACTATATACTAAATAGAAAGGAGAAACATCTTACAGGTACAATGTAAGTCGAACAAAACTGCAACGCAGATGGTCTGCAAAATGTCTACCTGAGATGAAAGCTATTGAAGCAAAGGATTATATTACTGCTCTTGGAATGACAAGGCAGATTTTTGCCTAAATGAAGTTGCTAGATGACTCACCACCAGGCTTACATCATGTGCAATAATTTAATGACTCACTTTTGGCTAAATTAAAAACTACATTCATGAAGTGGCTTCAGTGGGTCTTCAACTTGTATAGAAATTTAACTTAAAACAAACAAAAAATATTTCCATTTCCTAAAAATCAAAGGACAATATTTAAGTTTTTAGCTAATAAGAAACTACTATCTTAATAATATATGAAAGGATGAACCCACTGTTTCCGTGAGTCTTTCTTGCACTGAAAATATCACTGGCCTTAATCTCTAATACAGTATTTGCCACTGTCACTCTACATCGTATAACCCACTGTAGAAAGTAAAAAAACACAGACTGTGAATGGAAAAAAAGCAACTTGCAGAAGAGTTAAACCCTAAAATGATGGAGCCTGGATGGGAATGGAAAATTATGATGCAAACAAATTAGTTTTATAACTATTATTGTGTATGCAGACAGACAGTGTTCAGTCTCACTGGCAAGTCATGATGTCACAGACAGCATAATCAAGATCAGTGAGTCCAGTACTTTGTGTTTTATAAAGAACTTCTTACTTAATTGTGAGCTCACTCAGACATTGTAGTTATCATGATTGTTTTCTTTCTAGAGGAATGAGAGAGTTCTTATAAAAGTGAATTAAAAATCACTCACAGAAAACAGGCAGAGCAAGAAGATAAATATAAAAAGACACAGAACAAAGGAACAACAAATACAATTCAAATGGAAAATAAACAGGTGGAAGACAAACACATAGGAGTAAACATGCTTTTGCTATGAGGCATGTCCCTCAGACCTCAGAGTAAGACCAGGACTATTTTTATGTTAGATAAAAAAATCTCCCTTTCTTTTAGCAATAAGGTTATGAAGGACTTTCTAATTCACATAATTTTTCTGTGCTTACCATCCCAGCTGCTCTAAGACACAAGCAAGACAAGTGTAGCTCTTCCTGTCATTTGTCAAAGCTTTACACATTTGAAAAGTGGGTCCATACAACTGGACACTTTGCAGATTGATTTGGAAACCTTTTTTTTGGATTTGCCGTGCAATGTGGTCAAGAAGCTGAAGCAAAAGAGACTGATGTAAGGCTGTGCCGGAGTCACCTGCTTCCCACTATTTGGAGTTTTATAAAGGCGGAAAGTGTGATTTCAGAGTCACACTGCAGAAAAACATCAAATTCCAAAACATGTTTTAAATTATGATTCAAGACTGTTTGTGCTAGTATGGATGATACAATAAAACACAAAGTTCCCAAAGCAAATTGCTCTGTTTTAAATGAGCTGTCTTACTGCTATGTCCTTAAAGGAATTAGAGTTGCTGAAAGCCTACAGTGCATATCTCACAAGTGAAAAACAGGCATAACCTAAGCTATAATATACCTGACAAATAGCAGAAGGTGGTCTGCTCAAACCTGTCAGTGAGCTATGTGGTCATCTTTTAGCCATGCATTAAGAAACTTGATGGTCTTACATCTGTTCTCTGTGTTTTCCTTGCTGAGCTGTAGACACAGTGGATTGTTTGGGTTTGGAACTGTGTGTTATCCTATATTGTACATGAATATACATGTTGGTCAGCACTAGAAAAGTCAGAGTCAAAGACATCTCGCATTTAAATGGGAAGCCAGTGGGTTTTGTGGTGGTTCTTAGAACAGACCACGGTTTTGGTCTGTTGCAGACACAAAAGGTCAGTTTCCTGGACAAAAGAGACCTTGTACAAACATATTTCTTAAAACAATCAGGATCTTCATCCAGTAGCTTTTGGAGGTCATCAACTACCCTAGCCCAAACAAGCATAATCTGACTCCTTGAAAAACAAAGAGCACTCCTCAAAGGCATGTTGCAGGCCACTGCCCTGGTTCTAGGGTTAAGACAATTTAGTAGTAAAGATGGGTCACATCATGCTGGTTGGGAACAGTTACAGTGCCTGGAAACTTTCCACTAAATGGCAGTGAAGGGAGCAGAGAGGAGACGGGACCTGACAATCATAAAGTGGTTTCACAGATATATGACTGTCATGCCAGTCTGCGAAGTGGTCTTGCTGTAAGTTCAGTCACTGGAAAATAAGATATTTGAGAGAACTTGGTATATCAAGCTCAAGAAATAGAGCACTTGAGAAGTGCAGTCGTCATCTGAGAAGAAAACAACTTTTTCTCTTAAAAAGCTTTTTTTTTTTTTCAACTGTAAACGGAGCAAATGAAATTTCACTGCTGAAATGTAGAGATATGATTAACTTGCAATGTACAGTAGCTGACTTTGGCAATATGGAAAGGCTGAGGCCACATTTTAAGCACCACCTTTTCATCACACTTCTGCCAAAACCACATCAGTTTTTACAATCATTTCTTGCTGTGCCTGATTCTGTGCATTAGAAAATCCTTATTTATTTTTACATACTTTCTCACATCTTTCCATAAAGTTGAGTATAAGCACATCATTGGGATTAAATATGAACTGATAATGACTGTTAATTTTTATTAGGTAGTCATAATGCAAACTAAAGCAAAAGTCATCAAATAAATAAAAAAAAAAAAACAACAGATAAAATAGAATGAAAAAGAGTACAAAGTCTTTGCTGTGGGTGGTAAGTAACTTTGGATTTCCATCTGAAAAAAAAACAAAACTGAGGGCATTTTTTTGCCCTGTTTAAACATCTGAAGAACTGCTCCTTTCTAATCCCTGTTGCATAGCTCTGCAAAATATTATAGAAACAGGAAAAAGTATAAATATATATACATATAAAAAGAAAGATGCATTTACTCCTCTGGAAATAGCAGCTCAGATCAGATAAAGCAGCAGTAAATCCAAACTGCCACCTAAACCATGAACTTTTTCAGACCTTGAGAGGTTCGGGTGACAGGCCTGCTAATCTGTTTTTTATTGTTGTATAATTCTAGAATTCATTTCCTTCTTAGGTCTCATTCTAAAAATCTCATGAAGACAGGCATTCTCCAAAGGTTTTGCATGTCTTTGATTCTGGATGAACAGACGAAAATAGCTTCTTTCCTTGGGATCTGTTAGCACATCTGATTTTAATATTTTTTCCAGTTTGGTTTTGGCTTAAATCAGAAAATAAAAAGATTTCAGAATGCACAAGCCCTGCTGTTATTTTAGGTATTCATTTTCTACTAATCAGTATGATATCACAGGTGCTTTTAACACTAAGGATATCCCTCGGGTATTCTAAACCAGATTGTCTGACTTTTGCCCTTCACAAGACAAAAAGCAGACAGAAATGGATACACTTCATAAGAGGTAAGGTAAAATATGGATGAATACAGTGCTTTTGTTCTCTGTCATGAGAGTCCTGCAGTAACTACCTGCAATAGTCTTTTGGCCTTGTTCTGGCACAAGTGCGACCAATACGGAGATGTCATGACTCCCTGCCCAGTTCTGTAATCGTGCTTGTAACACTGCGTGATGTGTCTAAATATAATGTATACATCCATCTCAAAAGTCATTGATATACCACTTATAGCTCACTTATCAGATACTAAAAAAGTAATGGTTCAGAAAAAAAAAAGTTATTGGACATTTTAATGACCATAGTCCTCAACTAGGATAAATCGGCAAATGAACTAGCATAAATCACCAAGTCAGAATTTCACTGATTTACACTAGCCAAAATCTACTCTGAACACTTGTAAAAGGCACTCTATATGCAAACCAGCCTGTTTTATAGGAGTGCTATATCTGACCCATGAACTTCACAGTGATTTCTTTTCTCCTAAGCAGAATTACAGTCATTAATAAAACCACAATGATTTATGTGTATTCTTAGTAAATACAGAAGCCCTACAGTTAGATGTTTTTCTCTATTTGCAAACCTCTCCTTACATTGTCTGAGAGATTCATGCATCATGTAACTTATTTAGGAGGTCAGATTCTACCTTTAATGCCTTCTTTCCTGTGTTTTCTGTGTTGACATATAGTTTTCTTATTTAGCTGGGAATTTGAAAAGGAAGTTTTCCTGGAGGCCCAAATCAGCACTAGTATTAACCCACTTAAGAAAAGCAAACATAACAGAAAGAAAAGATGAAAGAAAATGTTACAGAAAGTGACAATTTGTGGGACAGGCAAAAAAGGCCTTTGTCCTTTTCTCCTTCGGAAGTGAGGAAATTAATATCCACTTTGGAGTATTACTTACAGTTTTCTCCCTGTGGCTGTGCATAAAGGCAGAGGAAGAGACAAATACAGATTCAAAATTATGTTTAAACTAAGTTTTTTAGTAGGGAATTGCCAGATTACATCCAAGCCACAAGTCGATTATTGTTAGTTTTACAGTATTAGTTATCATTTCCTCAGGCATGAAGGCAGGGGACTCAAAGGAATAGGTGAAAACTTTTTTTTTTCTTTAAGAAGCATGTTGATTTTAGCATTTTTGCCTTCATAGAAAAACCCTGAACACCTGAAGTCAGAAGACATGCAACAGAAGACACAATGTCCCAGAAGTCATTTTATTGCCTCTTATAATTTTCATGACAATCCCATAATTTTGTGAGGCACAGTTGTAGAGTTTTGTGTGTCTGAAAGAATAATTGTATATCTGGTTGCTGAATGAAATGTGTCAGGAGTAATGAAACAAAAATCCAGGTGGAAGAGTAGCTATATTTTTGCTTCTCTTATGTGACTCAGACTCTTGCTAATGCAGCTAAAGGTTCCATATTGAAATGCATCTTCAGAGTCAGGAATCTGCTAGATTACCAGGCATAATGATTCTGTACTCAAATGTTTTTTTGAAAGGAAAAGTATAAACCAGAATAAGTAAGAAAATGGAGATCTATATCCCAGCCACAGCAAATTTCCTTATAATTTTAAAAGTGAAGTGCTAGGTTTCAAAGTAATGAGACAGAAGTTAGAAGGAATTTAACCTACATCAGAAGAAATTTTAAAGCTATTGTCCTTAATTTTCATGGCCACACACAATCTGTGTGTCCAGTAAATAACAAAACTGACAAAAGAATACTGCAATAAGAAGGATGATTTCCCTAC
>NW_008623690.1:27454-29714 GCF_000691845.1 Merops nubicus
TACACCCCCCCCTGCTTCTATTTTTATAAAAAAAAAAAAAAAAAAAAAAAAAAAAGCAATACCTTCAAATTTCATAGAAGCATTCTGAGGTTAAGACTAATTCAGATGAAACATTCCAACACTTCAAAACTGAGGGCTATGCACCTTGTTTGCCATTGCATTGAAAGGATGTAAAGGTTATTTTTTCCAAGGGGCTGAAACAGTGGCTACCTATTGACACTGGTGTGTTGGGATGACAGGGCTCTTTTTCAGTCTTCTAGAACAAGAGAGAAGTCACTAAAACAGCAGTCTCTGTGCCTTACGCCATTTAAAAAATAAAAATCCATAACCACTATGATTTGTTAGAGCACAGCACAAGTCTCAGAGCAAGAATCCTTTCTGAATGTATGAATTATGTACCTCTGCAGTAGTCCACTAAGAAATATATGGTCTTGTCAGAAAGCTCAAGGAAGGATTATAGTTCCTTTTGATGCCGTGCATCAACTTGTCCAGAATATCCTAATAACTTAGTATGAACAAAGCCTTGTCTTTCTAGTCTGCTAGCCAAGTGCCAAAATGTACAACCTATTTTAAATCAAAATTAAATAGGTAAAAACAGCATGGATCTATTTACTATTCAGTTGTTTAGGTGATGTCCTCTACCTTGCTCTTAGTCTGCGCCTTACAATCTGTCTTACAACCTATGCAAACTTTGAAGCTGCTCCATGTGTCAGAGACTCTTCAGAAACAGCAGAAATCTGTCCTATGTCTGTGCCGTCAGGCACAGGATTGGAAAGACAAATGTTGTCATAACCTCCACCCACTGGAATCTGGTTGTCGGTTTAGTTAACACATCCTCTGGCTATTTGAACTGGTCACTCAAGAAGTCAACAGTAAGTCAAGTTGTCATACATTCCTTATTAGTCATTTCCTCCCACAGCTGGATCTTCTGCTTTCATGTTTACAAATCAGCTGAAATCTTGTTTGTTCTTTGAAGATGAACTGAAAACATTAGAGGAGCATCTACTGTTCAACCCTGCAGACTAAGTAGATTTAGGTTCCCTAATGCAAGCAATCTCCACCAATTTGCTGTTTCTCAGCTGTCTTGTTTCTGCCGAGTTGCATGGGTTTTTTTCTACATCTATTATTTCCTTTTTTTTTTTTTTTTTCTTTTTTTTTCTTTTTTTTTTTTTTGCATAGAGTAGCCTGGCAAGAATCTCAGCTATTTTCAGTGAAGGAAATGCTTGAGCTATTTCCTGTAGTTTTTGCTTGACGTGGTAGCACTGAGTTGTTATGTTTGTTCATAGAAAGAAACATGTTCATATAATGACTTCTTTTATCTTAATGCAACAGCTGTTTCTGGGCAATATTTCCAGGTAACTCTGGGCAACTGTTGAGACTGTGAGTCAATGTAACTGCTTACTTTTGCTTACTTTCACAGAAGAAAATAAAAATCCTACCTTTAGGAATTTCCTCAGTTTATTGAGTGCATAACAGGCAGCATATGAAAGCAGGCATAATGGACATGATACAAAAGAGGAATCTGGAAAAGTTCTAGCCAAATCCAACTCATTGTCAATATTATTCTTTTGATGTACTGTATTTCTTGGCAAAATTCCTTTCTCTTCCCTCTAAAGAGTTACTGAAAACATGTCCCCACCCTGCTGCCATATCATGCTAATATGCCATTTTTTTCTGCAAAGATCTTTCCTCATTAAACACAGAAGACCTCATAGAACCACAGAATCATCTAGGCTGGAAAAGACACTTAAGATCATCCACTTCAACTATTAACCTAAGTCTGTCAAGTCCACTGGTAAACCATGTTCCTAAGCATCGTATCTATATGACTTGAACACATCCAGAGATTGTTAACTCCACCATTTCTCTGAGAAGACTGTTCAAGTGATTGATAACCCTTTCTGGGAAGAAATTTTTCCTAGTAGCCAACCTAAACATTCCTTGGTGTAATTAAGGCTATTAAGGCCATCTCTTCTTGTCCTATCACTTCCTACTTATGAGAAGAGACCAACACCTACCTCACTCCAACCTCCTTTCTGATATTTGTAGAGAGCTATAAGGTCTCCCTGAGCCTCCTTGTCTTTATTTTTTTTTCTTTGGTTTGCTTTGCTTTCTAAGTGCTTTGCAAGTACTTAATTTTCCCAATATTTTTCTATATCTTACTTTTTTTTTTTTTTTCCCCTCAAAAATTCTCACTGGACCTATCTGGTTTCAGATATCAAAAAAAATACATAATTCTCTCAATAATTCATTGGAAAGA
>NW_008623690.1:29731-30182 GCF_000691845.1 Merops nubicus
CCTGTAGAAAAGGAAAACACACTTGAACTAAAACAAAAGCAGAATCAAATAAAAATGTCTTATGGGTAAATTTAATCTATTCTGAAAGGCACACTGCTTATCCATGAGTCAAAACATTTTTATGAATATGTCATTTAAATATTTAACATAATTCTTTAGAAAAAACTACTACCGAATCATATTCTTTCAGGGGATCTGTTTGTATTCTACTTTTATATCTGATGAGATCCCATTCCCAAGAGATTAATAAACAGAATACATCATCTGTGAAGTTCTAACATATCTACTGAATTGGAACAACTGTATCAAAGACTCAATTCTATTTTTTAGAATAGTTACCCATATATTGCACTTTGACTTTAGCGACAGATAGAAACTCCAGGACTGACTGGTGTTATTTCCAGTCTGTATTACATTCCAAAAGCCCCTCTCTAATATATTCCAAAAGTCA
>NW_008623691.1:0-2444 GCF_000691845.1 Merops nubicus
CAGTGTCAAAGGCTTTGCTCAGGTCAGGGTCGCTGCAGGTTAAAGAGTTGACAACTGCTACAATGACAGTGCACTAGCTACTACATAACACCAACCAAGACTCCTTGGTTCGCATCCATAAGCTGATAGAGCCAAGGGGTGATCAATAGGAATTGCTCGCCCTTTCACAGCCTCATATGGCCAGTGCAAAAATCTAATGGAGAATAGAGGCCAAGTGTGGACTATTGAGGTCTGAATGAAATCCCACTGCTGTTGTACCAGACATACTAGAACTAGCATGGTAGTGAATATGAACTGGAGTCAAAGGTTGCCAAATGATATGCAATAACTGATATCGCTAATGCATTTTTCTTGGTCCCTTTGGCAGTGGAGTGCAAGTCAGTTTGCTTTCACATGGAGGCTTATCCAGTACACCTGGAATCAACTGCCCCAGGGGTAGAAACACAGCCCCACCATTTGCAATTGACTGATCCAGACTGCACTGGAAAAGGTGGAGCTCCAGAACACCTGCAGTATATTGATGGCATCATTCTGTGGGGTTACAGTGGAGGAAGTGTTTGAGAAGATGAGAATAATCATCCAGGTTCTTTGGAAAGCTGGTTTGGCCATAAAACAAGCACAGGTCAGTGGGTCTGCATGGGAATTCCAGTGTTTAGGAATAAAATGGCAAGATTGATGTTGTCATATCCCAATGGATGCGATGAAGAAAATAACAGCTATATATTCACTAATTAAAAAAAAATGCCACAAGCTTCCTTAGGTGTCATGGGTTTTTGGAGAATGCATATTCTAGGTTATAGGCTGATCATAAGCCCTCTCTATCAAGTGACCCAGAAGAAGAAAGATTTTGAATAGGACCCTGAGCAGCAGTAAGCCTCTGAACAAGTGAAATGAGGTAGTTTGTGCAGTAGCACTTAAGCCAGTCTGGACAAGACAAGATGTGAAAAATGTGTTTTACACCTGTTGTGGTTTAGTACCAGGTACCACATGGCCCCTTGCTCACCCCTCCTCACCTCCTGAACAGGAGGGGAAAAAGGAGAAAAAACCCTGTGGGTTGAGATAAGGAGAATTTAATACAACAATGCAGAAGGAACAGAAAACAACTATATGCATAACAAAAGGGTAGAAAGAAAAAAGATCACCACATAGGCTCTGGATGGCAACTGTGGCTAGCATCCCTGGCCCCAGAAACAGCCCCTGCCTGCCAGAATGGTTGGCTCCACTTGACCCCAGACCTTGTGCCCAGCCTGAATAACCTATCTCTTCTACACCCTGGCTATAGCTCCCTCCCAACTTCAAGTCAAAATCAACTATATCCTATCTGAACCAGGACATTCCACCGCTTATTCGATACCATCTATGTCATGCCCAGCAGTTAGTTAACAATTAGCAACACAATTTAATTCATTGGCTGTTCTCCCCACAATTAAGACCCCTGTCCTGCATCACCCACCAGGTGCACCCAGGTCCTTGAGTGAAAGCAATCCCATGGATGGGTTTGCCTTTGCCGGAAGCAAGGTTGACCCAGACCATCTTCCCTAATATGTTTTTCAGGCACACTACAGGGATTTTATACCCTTCCACAGCATGTGGGAGTTTTGATTGAGCAGGGCCAGCTCAATTGGTGGATCCTCTTGTGTTGATTAACCAGGTGGCCTTTGATAAGTTTGTGTCCCAGTGCCTAAAAGTTCCTCTTCACATTGCTTACAGTGTAGCTTTTAGCAGTCTGTTGTATCTTTCAATCTTCCCAGTGGCTGGTGCGTGATAGGGGATGTGATAGACTCACTCAATGCGGTGCTCCTTGGCCCATGTGCCTATGAGGCTGTTTTGGAAGTGAGTCCTGTTGTCTGACTCAATTCTCTCTTGGGTGTCGTGTTGGCACAACACTTGCTTTTCAAGGTCCTGGATGGTGTTCCAGGTGGTGGCATGGGGCACTGGATAGGTTTCCAGACACCCAGTGGTTGCTTCCACCATTGTGAGGACGCAGTGCTTGCCTTGGCAGGTCTGTGGCAGTGTGATGTAATCAACCTGCCAGGGCTCTCCATATTTATAATTCAGCCATTGCCCTCCATACCACTGGAGCTTGAACCTCTTGGCTTGCTTGATAGCAGCACTTCACACATTGGTGGATCACCTCTCTAATAGTGTCCATGGTCAAATCCACGCCTCGGTCTTGTCGCATGAAGGGAAGGGGGTAGGTGTGGGTAAGGGAGAGAAATTTGGTAAGAGACAAAACCCCTTGCTTTCTAGCCAGTCCTCAGATATTAGAGGGGCCAGGGGCAGCTGAACTTGTCTCTCAATAGGTTCCAATGAGAGCTGTGGCTATAGGTCCGACACCAGATGCACAAACAGCCTGGTACTGTGGGTCTGGTTGCATTCAACAGAAGCCATCGGATTCACGAATAGCACAGGTTACAAACGACATACAGATTCTTTGATCGCCG
>NW_008623691.1:3112-3457 GCF_000691845.1 Merops nubicus
TCTCCCTGAGTGCCCTGAGATGCCATGGGCCCACCGAGCTATAAATACACTTATGCTGCCAGTCCAAGTCCACCTGGGCCACTTGAATCTTGGCAGCCTGATCTACACACTGGTTATTTTAATGTTCTTCTGTGGCCCGACTCTTGGGTACATGGGCATCCACATGATGTACTTCCACAGCTAGATTCTCTATCCAAGCAGCAATATCGTGCCACAATCGAGCAACCCAGATGGCTTTACTTCTGCGCTGCCGGTTGCTCTGCTTCCACTGCTGCACCCACTCCCACAAGGCATTAACCATCATCCACGAGTCAGTGGAGAGGTAGAGCACCAGCCACTTTTCCC
>NW_008623692.1:0-6351 GCF_000691845.1 Merops nubicus
GATTGTGCTAGGTGTACTTTACTTGTATTTCTTCTTATTATTATCATCCTATTTCTGCATTACCACATGGAAGAAATGCATCCTTTATAATGTGGAAATTCAAAAATTTTTAACAGGATTTTTTGCTGAAATGAAATGAAAAAGAATTTTTCAAGGGCTTTGTCTTTTTGCGTAGTCTATGGGGCCTGGTGGTTCATGCAGTAGGAAAATTATTGTTGCTCTAGAGATGGGTTTTATTTGAACTGTAGGCAGTCTCTTGAAAAGTGCTGTGCTTTTGTGTGCCCAGCTGTGTATTTTAAGGCCAGTGACCAACTGGGTGCTAAAACCATCAAAATGCTTGTATTGGAACAGCATAAAAATCAGAATTATTGATGATAACAAATTTGAGGTTTTCCAGAAGTGTTTATGGTAGAGGAACATTAGTCGTTTCTTCAGTAGCAAGGTAAAACAGTGGTTTTCTAATTTAGGTAGTAATGTTAATGCTTTCTGTAGAAATCATGGGTATTTGGATACGGCTCTTAGTGATTTCATTTGTCTTAAATGAACACAGGCATAATCATGAATTTTAATTAATTTTCTCTCTCTGTAAACAAATGAGCTGGAGAATCCATTTTTGCTGATACAAAGCTAAATATTCAGGGTTAATGAGAGAATTACAATTTTAAAATGGAAAAGCATGGCTATCTTGTCAGCTGATGCAGTTTTCCACATCCTTGTAAGCCATTAGGATCTGAATTTGTAGAAAGAGTATATACAAATGCTTAAAGGTCTTTATGGGTAGAACACAGTTCATGACTGGAGATAGAGAGAGGCTTGGGTGATTTACAGCTCTTAAGCTGGACTCTCTTCATTGATCTGTGTGTGTGTGTGTGTTCGTGCATATGTGCAGGTGTGTGTATGTGCTCTAAGGTTAAAGCAGAGGTTACCTTTAATGTGTTTAATCGTTACACCGGAATGATTTGATCTTCTGCTTGCTCAATAAATGAGAGTAACTGTGCAGGTTTTGCACATGATGAGTACAGGTAACGCACCTTAAACTTCCCTTATAGCTAAGAAACAAGTTGTTTACTAAGTGCTAGTAGATTAACTGTATCCAAGAACTGATTCAACAGTGTTAAATCTATTTCTCTTTATTTCAGGTGACCAGACTTTAAGAATTTGGGATGTAAGAGCCCCAGGAGTCAGACTTGTGATACCAGCCCATGAGGCAGAGATCTTGAGCTGTGACTGGTGCAAATATGATGAGGTATAAACCAGTTTGTCCAACTGTTTTCCTAATTGAACTACTCTCATTAAATAGTGGGATTATTTTACTGAAACATAAATGCATCTTCTCTTTACAAAAATGTGTCTAATTACTTTGTTGCTGTCATTCGCTACTGCATCTTCAGAAGAGCATTGTTCCAACAGATAGACAGCCCAAGAAGACCAGAGGTTTTGATTGCTTTTTTTATATAGTGGACAGAGTAGTCCATAGTGGAAAAACAGTTTGTATTTCTCTGTTCTCTTTAATTTACACACTGGAGATCTCATTTATGATTTATTAATCTGTATTGTTTATCTGACTTTTGTAGCCAAGATACGCATTGCTGCAATTCAATAACTGCATTGTCCTGATCTCTATCTGTGTTTTATCAAATCATCAGAACTTGCTGGTAACTGGTGCAGTTGACTGTAGCTTGAAAGGCTGGGATTTGAGGAACATCCGGCAACCAGTGTTCATCTTGCTTGGTCATACCTATGCTATCAGAAGAGTAAAAGTAAGTTGTGTTTTATTCCCCATTGACCACCACTGAGTTGTTATACATTTTTTTTTCTGGAAAGCAGTAATATTTTATGCTACCTAATAACTAGGAAAAAAACAATGGGTGTTGAATATAGATGCTACAGTGACTATTCGTGGAAACCCTCAGTTTAGCACTGTAAAACATTTTGATGTTTAGCAGACTGCTGGGATTTCAAAGTAAATGACATCTTCACAGTCAATGTATTTCCATGAGGAGTGTTTGAGAGCTTCAGAGATAGTTGGGAGGTTTACTTCAGCTAAGTTATATGGGAAATTTGATATAGAGAAAATACCTTTACTTATTTATTTATTTTAAATGGTGCTGTGCCTTTTCTCTTCCATACAAAGGGTCAATATTCACGTAAGGCAAGGTATAGAACTTGTTGTGAATATGCTTTTGTGTGTATACAAAGAAGATGCTAATATGTTCAAAGAGATTTTGAAACTTTATGCATGAAAGGCTATGTATGACTATACGGGATCAGGGTACTACTAGATCACCCACAGACAGGAATTTGTTCTAGATGCACGATGACTTTTTTGTTTTAGTTTTGTTTTGTTTTTTTTTTTCCTACTAGTAAGATAATATCTGATCCTTTTAAAGCCTTTCAGGAACAGGTATGTTTGTTAATATTTTCTAGGAAGTCTGAACTGACAGAAAAAAAATTATCCTGGGTCAGTATTTTGCTTCACATGCCCTTGGAATTGAGGTGTTTTTGACAACTTTAAAGGTCACTGTGCTTAGATTGTAACTTGCCAGAAAAAGGCGTGACTCAGGGAGTGGTTCCATATCACAAACCCTGTTTGTGGCCAGACAGCCTGCAAAAGTAGAAATTTTTTTCTAATTTAATTCTTGTGTGACAGTGGTCTAATCTGGCTCTGTGAAATGTTCTTCATAGCAGAAGAACATTTAGCAATCATATTTGAGTTTTTTTTTCTTGTTTTTTTTAAAAAAGATAATTTTGAAACTCCAGTTTGACATGCTTTAAGACAAATGAATCAATACAGTATCAATCAACACAGCCTGTCATATTCTTACTCTCTGACACTTAATGGGATCTCTTTAAAAAATACAGAATTGTTATTCACCATAGCCTGTGATAATAGAACTAAAGGGCACTTGATGAAACTGGTAGAAGATGGATTTACAAACAGATGGAAGTACTTCTTTTACATGTCAGATGTTAGACTTCTTGAATTAGCTCTCTGCACAAGAGGCTGCATAAGCAGGCAGTGTCATCAGGTTCATGGTCAATAAACAGATCCTAGAAGAGCTAGCCAGGGATACCATCTGTAATTTCTCTAATCTCTATCATCATCAGATGAATTAGGAAGAGGGTAGGCAGCAGATGGAAGGAAGTTATCCTTCCCTGCTACTCACTGCACCAGCGAGGCCACATGTGGAGTGCTGGGTCCAGTTCTAGGCTTCCTGATACAAGGGAGATAAGGACATTCTGGAATAAATCCAGCAAAGGGCTACAAAGAATATTAAGAGACTGGAGTCTCTGTCCTACCAGGACAGGCTGACAGAGCTGGGACTCTGGTGTGGAAAAGAGAAGTCTTAGGGAGGATCTTACCACTGTGTACGAGAGATTGGGGAAAATAAAGCAAAGCCTGACTCATCTCAGTGGTATCTAGTGACAGGACCAGAAGCAGTTGGTGCAAACCAAAATACAGAAGATGCCATGTAGACACAGGGCACTGGGCTCAAAGACTCTTGGCCTGTACAGGTAGGGTATCTTTTATATTCTTATACTATCTCATCTGAGTTTCCATTTTATGGCCCATCATCTTCTCGGTTTTCTTAAAATGCCTTGAAGTGATTATTAGGAGTTGGCCAGCAGTAGAACTTTCTTTGTGCCAGCCTCTGACATCAGTTCACTGAGTGGCTTTAAGAAGATGGTGAGGAGGCTGTATATGCACACGTGTGCAAAGAAGAGGTACTTGAGAGTACACAACTTCTCTTCCGTCGTGGCAGACTTTTATAACTTCTGTTTCATGATAGACATGGTCCCCGTGGATGTAAGATGTGAGAATGTGGGCCAGCACTTAGAGGTGGTGCAGCATATCTCCACTTGGGTGGTGTGCCTTAGCAGTCACAGTAAACAGAGAGAGAGCCCAGGGTGCTGAGTAGAGGCAGCTGTCCCTGCTGACGTCCCTGCCCCTACGTGATGCTGACACAAGCAGTTATAAAGCTGGGCAGCACGCTGGCTCAGCTGATTGCTCTGGCTGAAAATCCTATTCCTAAAAGTGACTAGTTTCTGTCTGGATCACTAAGCTGTCTCAATTTGTTGCTTAACTGCACAGTTCCAAGCCCTGTCACAAAGAAAGGGGGCAGGAGCACATAGCCTGAAGTGGAAAGGGAAGGCCACGAGTCTTGGCAGCAGTGCACTTTTAAATTAGCTTAAACCAACCATGAAATTGCACTCTTCAGTTCTCTGTCTTTTGTATTCTGTTCACTTGTTCAGGGTTGTGTTGAATGTCAGACTGAGGCTGAGAGGGAGCTCTAGCCAACACGATACTCTTGGGATTCCTGAAGATTTCTTGTGGTCTTTCACTGCAGTGCAGGGCTTTATCGGCACACTGAGGTGATCTGGAGCCCTTTTCAGGAGATTTGGACATGGGTGCATTTGGCTGTCTCGTATTCTTAGCTGGCCTCAATTTCTTATACTGAAATATACTTACGGTTTTAGGGTTTACCTAAAAGGTATTTGGATAAATGATCTGTGAAATATTGGAGAACAGGCTGGGTGATATGTTGGTCTCTTCTGTCTAGATACAACTGTTTGGATGATAAAATTGTAGTATCTTACAGTTAAGTGGAGCAGAATTTTAAAATACTGTCTTCTTTTTGTAGCAGAAAGACATTATGCAAATTCTTTTGACTTACATGTGTAGCACTCCACAAACTACTTTAATAGAGTTTGCTTAGGTAAGTTTCTAGGATACTTAAGGTTAATGACAAAGCTTTTCAGCTTTGACAAGAGGTTTTTGCTTCATCTGAAACTGTGGACAAAGATGGAAAGGGGGCATGTGGGAAATGTACCATTTGCTTTTGCTGCTTATCCAACTTGTTCCCCTTTATTGCTCATATTCCTTGTTCCTAAGGTGAAGAAGATGTTTTGTTGTGGTTTTTCTTTTTTCTACAGAAAAATTTCAGGAAATCTGGGGAGGTTAAAGTTCAAGCATGAACATCCCTCAATTCTGCTATAGTAAAGAGAACTTGGTCAGCAGACTTTAGCAAGCAGCAGTACACATTGCTCATGTGGCAACTTGGCCAGTTGTGGCAATAGCCCAGGCTTAACTTTTGACTTTTGTAGTAGCTGTAATAATATTGGGAGTCTTGCAGGAAGAATCTTACCATGATGTGGGGGACCTGCATTTCAAACTGAAGCTATATCAATGACTTATGTATTTCCTGTTGAGGAATACAGAAGTTAAAGGTAGTTGGAAACTGAGGGTTCTCAAAAAGCTGGAGCTGAAGTGTTTTTGCCAAACTACATCCTTATTGTTACAGTTCATAGACGTGTCTGCAGTTGTAGAAGAGCGTGTCCCATAAGATGCCCTGCAGAAGAGGGGGAAATGATCAAGTGGCATTATACCGCCTTCAGTTTTTCAACTTATCTCCTAATTTTCCCATTGCTGTAAATAATTTCAACATTTTAGGACACGGAATTGTTGATGGCAGTATAACTTACGTTCTCTGCAGTATGGCAAAAAATTTCTCTCTCTGAAAATAATAAGCCGGTCACGTAGCTTTTCTGAAACACACTTTATATAATGAGATGATACTTGGCTTGTCAGCCAAAACCAGAATTTAATGTCCTAAAACTTCTTGCCTTTACAGCAGTGTTGTTTGGCACTGCTGTAACAAAACCAAACCACACCATTGGCCATTCCTTGTAATTCAGAAGTATGTCAGAGAAATTTGTTGACCTAGTTTGTTTTGTTGCAGCATGATGTGGTACCTACCAAGACAATTTAAAGAATTAAACTTTGGTAACTTTCTGCTTCTAGTAAGTCTGTGTATGTTCAGAATATTTTTACTTCAGAAGCTGTTCTGTTTTGTTTTCTTGCAGTTTTCACCATTCCATGCAACCTTATTGGCCTCTTGCTCCTATGATTTTACTGTGAGGTACAGTATTTTTTTTATTGGATAAAAATGAAAAGATAATCTATTCTGATATGCCATGCAATAGAAAACAGTTCTAGAATGGACATACTGAAGTGCAGTTAATGTTGGTATCGGATGTTTTCTCTCTTCATAAACTATTCTGAAAATGCACATGTTGTTTACTTAAAGGCTGGCTCAGTCAGTCTTCTGAATGGTGTCTGATCTGACAGATGCTTTCTATAATCCTTTTCACATCATTCTGCTGAACTTAGTTGCATCTAGCTGTGATAGTGTCTAATGACAAGGTAATAACCTCTTAAATGAATGTAAGTGGGTGACTTCATATGTTTCTGTGACACATTTAAGCTTTTTATCCTACCAGTATCTGAGGGAGCTTTAGTAGTGTTCTACAGTTGTTGCGTGAAGGGAAGGGGGTAGGTGTGGGTAAGGG
>NW_008623692.1:6467-24067 GCF_000691845.1 Merops nubicus
GACACCAGATGCACGAACAGCCTGGTGCTGTAGGTCTGGCTGCATTCAACAGAAGCCGTCAGATTCACGAATAGCACGGTTTATTTACACGCAACATACAGATTCTTTGTGATTGCTGGTGATAAATACACTAAGCTGCAGAATAGCTATAGAGCTCTAAAAATGCAATTGCAATTACAATAGTAATAATCTCCTGGGGAAAATCACTCGGCAGGGCTGAGGCCACAAATCTTACCCAAAGGCGTCCCTGCTGGGGAGGGGCGAGGAGAACAAACCCGTCGGTCAGTCCCTACGACTTGGTGACTTGGTGCCGAATTCTCATTCCACAAACTGGGTCCAAAAGGGATGACATTTATACTTTTTTTCTGTTACTGATGTGTAAAGTGTGGGGATGGGGCTGTGGGCAGACAATTGTTCCATGTAATCAGCATGAAACTCCCTTATCTCCACCTGCATCTGCATATGCAGGGAGTAGACAACTGCCATTGTGAGATAGGTGAGGAAATGGGGTAAGCAGCCTCGGCTGCATTCGGTGTCTAGTACACAGACCACCAAATCTTCACCCAGCCCCTGTGACTGCCCTGGCACCAGGTCTTTGTTTGCAGTGTCTGGTTTTTGTGATTTGGGCTGGTTTCATGCTTCCAGCGTCTGACAACAGTACGTATGCCGAAGTTCTTTAGACAGCACTTCCTCAAGTTCTTCTGGCTTCCAAGTGTATCTGATACTGCTGAGGGTTTTATAGTACAGCTGTTTTAAAGCTGATTAAAAGTCCTAAAGAAGTTTGACTTCCTTATTAGGACTTTTCTAAGATTACTGTCAAAAGTCAATACGCTATTGAAGTACCTTCTTTAATATTTCAATCATATTCTTTGACCTACCTTTTAATTTTATACTATGGACTGAACATAGTAGGCAGTACTTTTACAAATGGGAGAAGCCCTCTTGCCTCCACAAGTGACTGCAAAGTCATCCCACTCATCCAAATCACCCCAATTGATGTCAGTCTTGGTGGTGTCCTCTAAGCAGTCTGACACCAGACAGAAAGATTCTGGTCCCAAAGGGAAACCTTGCTAACTTTCAGTGCCTGTACATGTTTCTAAATCATAAATCTGTATAGCCTGGTGCTATAACATCATATAAAGTTGCGTCATGAAGTTAGTGTGTTAAGCATTGTAGGAATTTTGTTTTCAGAAATTTTACTGGAAGAGCAGTATACCTGGAATCTGTTTTCATCCAAGCTCTTGGTTGCAGCTCCCAGAACACAGCTAACAGCAACATGCTGGGGTGCAAGGAGCCTCCAAGCTCTCCTATAGATGGTGTGGGACTGCTTGAGACTGTACAGTAACAATAATGATGTTCCACAGGGAGATAGTTGCTAGAGCAGTTGTTCTTGACACTTGTGAGTCCTCAACCTCAATAGCACTAGTCAGGTTATTGCCATGCAGGTCTTAGGCTGCAGGGAGTGCCTGGTGCCTCCTCCTGGGGCTGGAGCTGATGATGGCCTCACCTATGAGAGATGTATTCTCCCTGAGGTACTCAGATGAAGGAGCTGCAGGAGAACATGAGCAGACTGTGTGTCATCAAGGATAGCAAACACAAGATTGAGAGGGTCTTCATTGATACCATTCAGAGGTGAGAGCTCAGACCCCACGTGCAAGGAAGGAGGGTCAGTTAGAGACTGGGCTCAAGGATTAGAGGATAAGGGTAACGATTCTTACAATGGGGGAGGCTGCAAACTTATGACTTAGCAACACAAGTGAGAGCTAGAGAACAGATTTAGTGCCTTGGAAATGGGTGAGCAAGAACAAGCTCAGTCTGAGGGCGCGTCAGGATAATCTGAGCTTGAATCCAGTGTTTGCACCAGAAGAAAAATGTGCATCATCACTGGAGAGTGCTTCCTCTTGCGTTGTCTTGCAGTGTCTGTCTGCCAGTGCACCTTGATGTCTTGGAAGGTTTTGTTGCTTCTTTGGGTTGAGGTTTTGAGCCAGGAGGCTGTGGAGAGACTGATAGGGTCTGTACAGATTGAGAACACTGCCTTCTCCCACTTACCTGCATGTGTTCTCTTGTTATGGAAAGAGGTGACCGTGAATCTATCAAGAGTGGCTACATGACACTGGGGATGCAGGTGGTGTTTTCTTTGATCCTGAGAATGAAGGAGAAAGGTTTGGGAAAGAAAAAACATCTCTAGCAAGTCAATGCTTGGTGTCACAAGCCAGGGTTTGTCTTTTACAACCATGGGGTCCTCTATTAAGCAATTAGGTCCTGTGAGGCAGGCATAAGATGCATCTGACAAAGCGGGGCAAGAGCCTCTTTGCCAGCAGGCTTGCTAACCCCATGAGGAGTGTTTTAAACTACAAAAGTGAGGGCAGAGTGACCGTAACCTGAAGAGAAATGAAAGCATGAGGGTCAGGGAAGAGTGTGGGGAACAGCAAGAGGCTTTTGCATTTTCCCTGGGAAAGCAGCCTGACTTTGCTATGCAGCAGAGTAGACAAATGAGGGATTTAGAAGTCCATGTGCAGGAGGAGGCAGAGCTGTGGGCACTTGGGGATTATGGAGAGGTGGTGGGACTGCTCACAAGACTGGAGTGCTGCCATGGATAGAGGCTCCACAGGAGAGAGAGGTCAGGAAGGAGAGGTGCTGATAGTGGTACATCTGTGAGTTCAGCAGTCCAGTCCCTCCCTTTAATTTTCAGTCCCTACGTGGGCTTGTTCCGTTCAAAAATTGTCCCTTTCTCTTGTAGATTAGAACTGGATGGTGAGATTATATAATACTCTTGTCCCCCCTAGACATGGCATTATTTCAATAAAGGACTTTAATTTTTGAGAACTTTTCCTAAGTTTATGTTAAATGTTATTCTTATACTTATCATAATAAGAGGTAGTGCCCTCCCAGTGAATATCCACTGTCATGCAGTTGGTGCCAGGAGCCTGACAGTGTGAGTGCTGTGATGTCCATATGTATGTAACTTTCTAGATTGCTGTAGTAGAATTCTGTCTTAAATAAGGTGCTTAATTTTATTTATGTTTAAAATGTACTTCTCATAGAATACTGCACAGCAGTCTGTGGAAGGTTATTTATGGGGTCTGTCTTAACATCCTTTACTGATACAGTGCCAGCTGGTTTGCAGCATTTAGTTTCTCCAAAGGCTGCTAGGTCTGAAACAAATAAGTGGTAATTGGTTTCTTCCAGTGGCCTCAGCTGAGCAATAAGACTAACAATCAGTGTGCTGATGCGTTGAAGTGACTTCATTGTGTTGTCATGCTCTTCCCATTTTTGACACCAACCATATATCCTTCAGGTTTGGCATTAATGTGCTTCATGCAGTACCAAAATCTAGTGCAATTTCAGGTCTGACATTTCCATATGTGGAGACTTGTCAGTGAAGATGAGGAGAGCTCCTAGCTCAAATACCAGGGTGTCTGTAAACACAGAACTTGAGGACCTTTTCACAAAATGCCATTCTAGGCATTATTTTTGCATCCAAGCAATTACTTCTTGTTGTGAGGAACAGGGAGCAGGGTTGAAGAGATGAGTGAATGAACAACAGAGAAGTCTTTGGAAAAGGAAGGAATATAGTTCATAGTAAGAAGTAGAGCTCACTTAGAAATATCCAGAGTTTGACCAAGTGTCCTATACTCTCCACATGCACATACATGCTGTCATATATGCACATACACAGATGTGTATGTACATGTAGACATGACTATGTATACATAGATCTCAACTTAAGAACAAATTTACTTGATAAATATATGCAAGGTGGAAGAGAAGTAGGGATTTCAGTACATGGTATTAATTTTGGTTCTTGTTGAATCTACTCAAGGCCTGTGAAATTTTAGCCACATTCAATAGTAATTCATAGAACAGTATGGTATGGCAGTTCTTTAAAAAGAGATTAATTAATACAAGCAGTGTTATTTTAATAGCAGTTTAGTTATGGTATTGTTCCTTTATTTTTTTTTAACATTTCTGTTTGAAGCTCAGAATTATCTGTAAGCATTAACATGTACTAAATAACTGGATACAGCATAGTTTACAGTGTAAGCTCTGTAATCTTAAATGCTACTGAAGCTTTATAGTTTAACCAAACAAATGCAAATCTTAAGTAAGATTACCAAAGTGCCATGTAAGAGGCAGGAGTTTTGTTTGTTTCACATAGAACAGCTAGTTTAGTACATAATCACAACTGGCTATCTAAAGACAAATAGTAGCTTGAAAGCAAAGTTGACAATGCTTAGCTTCGTCCTTCACAAATAGTGTGCACTGTAGTCAAGCTACTAAAACTAGTTCACGTGTCAACTTCATACTGGGGGCTAAGAAAAAGACAGTGTTACATACTTGGATATAATTATTTGAATTTAACCCCTGTCTAGTAAATGCCTCACTGATACAATTTTTTTCTATACCATTTCCTTACTCTTTGGTAGTGTTCAGGAAAAAATGTAGGTTAATTAAAGAGCAGCTTTAACTCAAATGAATTATTAAAATGACAGGAAATGCACAAAGTACTGTAACATTTCCAGGACTTGTTTAGGTCTGCATGCATGTTCTTAAGCCTTATCTCTATCAAAATTTAGTTTGAAAGAACATCAGTGTCCTCTCTTACTGGAATCACTGTTTCATATTTTCAGACTCTCTTCAGTATTAAAAAAATCTTGGCGCATTAGGCACAGACAGTGCTCACCAAAATCCAAACAGAAGATCTCATAAATGATAGAACTTCACTAAGCTGGTCTCATGCCAGATCAGGAAATGTATTCACAGAGCAGAAGCTTGCCTCTGAGGCAAGAAAGTGATTTTTGTTGAAAGTTGTACAATACTGGACCTCATCTCTGCAAGACCCTCTGAGGCAAACCACTATCGCCAACTCTCTATCACTGTGTACAAGTAGCTTGGGTCACAAAGAAATCTTGAGAATGCCTGGAATAATGCTGCTCATAAACTGTTTTTCACTTCAGTTAATTATCCTTTTTGACTTTTGTTTGTTTGCTTTTTCTTTTTGAAGGTGATAAGGTGGGAGGGTGCTCATTTGCTATATTTTTTCCTTTTTTTTTGTTTTGTTTTCCAAATGGAAAATGTCTTCCCACTGAACAAAATGCTTGTCCTTTTTGAGCTCACTTCCAACTCAAAGCAGTTTGTGATACTTCTGTAGGTCTGCATGCTTGTTCTTAAAAATTTTTCTCTTATATTGTGGCAGAAGAATGGAAACAAAGATCACTTGTAATCTGCCATTTTACCTTGTAGAAGAAATGTTTGTATGGGCTTTCACTGTCAGGACATCAACTCACAAGTGTAATAAGAAAAAAGTGGTGCATATGCAGCTCTATTAGAGTAGGATCATAAGTGTATAAGTGGTGTGCCTTGTTTTCCCACAGGAAGTAAGCTAGGAAGTTAGCATTTCAGCAAGGGTTACTTTGAAATAAAGCTTTTAAGTTGAGTCCTGAGTGAAGAACTGTGCTACTGGACCAAACTCAAAAGTAAAACCTATTTCACAATTACTTTTTTGGATACTCTTCTATTTGATTTGGCTCTCAAGCAATTCTTCCTTTTTTTTTTTTTTATGCTAATGGAAGATAATACTTTGAATAAAGGCTTTCTTTTATAATAGCTTCGTAATGTTGATACTTTACTGCAACTGTAATTAAATAATCTCTTAAGGATATTATTGTGGAAATAGTTAGATGTCCCCAGTTAATGCCTGAAGTAACAACATGGCCCTGATTGGCCTGTATCCAAAGGTAGCTTGATACTAAGTTCTTCTCAGAAGTTATTCTGGTTTGCAAAAAGAACTGTTACAGGTAGCTGTCTTTGCCCAGGGATTAAAGAATGGGGGCAGGAGAAGGAATTGTGTGATACATGTGTGGTAAACTATTGAAAATTTGCTGGTTACATACATGCAAATGCTACTATGACTTCTGCCTGATACGGTTGCACGTGGATTAGTCGTTGAGTGGGCTTTTATGGAAAGCAGCCTCTAAATAGCTGATTCATACCCACCTAAAAATACCATGTGTGAAGACATTACCTGTTTGAAACCTAAAAGCGGTAGTGAAGCTTTCATGCGTAAATATTAATCAGAAATACTTTTTTTTGTTGTTGCCAAGGAGGAAATGGACTTGAGGAATTCTGTTCTTTGTATTTCCAGATGTGCATTCTCACATCTCACATCAAAAGTTACTGAGGTAACTTTTGAAGCTATTGAAAGCTTAATTAGATTTGACAGGAAATTTGTAGTCTAAATTTACTAAGTTTTTACAAATTTAGTGGAAACTCCTGACCGTACAAGAGAAGGAAATCCAAAGCATTACCTCAAGGAAGTAAGTCATAGCATGAATTCACCACCTGTTGAATCTGCTTGGTGATATGATAGTTCCTCAGTATCTGTTATATAGTATACTGTTACTGTATAGTAACAGGCTGCCTGTCAGAACACCTGTTGTGCTACCTTGTGCATACACTGGAACCTGAAGTGATACTCGATGCCTTTTTTTCCCCTCCCCAGCAGGAGGTAAGTGTAGAGTGGGGAGGAGGACATGGTAGAATCGTAGAATCATTAAGGTTGGAAAAGACCTCTACAATCATCAAGTCCAGCCATCAGCCCAACACTACCATGACCATCAAACCATGTCCTAAAGTGCCACATCTACGCATTTTTTGAACACCTCCAGGGACGGTGACTCCACCATCTCCCTGGGCAGACTGTTCCAATGCTTTGCCACTCTTTCAGTAAAGAAATTCTTCCTAATATCCAATCTAAACCTCCCCTGGTGCAACTTAAGCCCATTTCCTCTCATCCTATTGCTAGTAACCTGGGAGAAGAGACCAAGACCCACCTCACTACAACCTCTTTCATACAATTGTAGAGAGCGATAAGGTCTCCCCTCAGCCTCCACTTCTCCAGACAAAACAATCCCAGTTCCCTCAGCCACTCCTCATAAGCCATGTTCCCCAGACCCTTCAGGAGCTTCGTTGCCCTTCTCTGGACCTGCTCTGGCACCTCCATGTCCTTTTACTGAGGTGGCCAAAACTGAGTGGAGTACTCGAGCTGAGGCCTCACCTGTGCCGAGTACAGGGGCATGATGGCTTCCCTACTCCTGCTGGACACCCTGTACAGGCCAGGATGCTGTTGGCCTCCTTGGTGGTGGAAGGAGAACTGTACTGGGGGTTGGTAAAAATGTTTTGGTGTGGCACCACAGGAGACATTTGTAGCAAGATAGATCTCAGTGATATTCCTGTGGGTGATACAAAGTAGAAAATCCATAGGATAGCAGGCATTTTCTCTTCACATAATGACTTGTTTAGAAGAAGCAGTCCACTTGCAATGTACGTGCAGCTTATGAATTGCATGTGAAAGGCATGTAAACCAAATAAACTACCAAGAAATGAGGAGAAAGATATACTTGTGACAGTTCCAGTGAAAAAAAATTAAGAAAATGTGTAGCTATACATCTGCTGTATACACCCACATCTACTGTGGTAGATACACCCACAATTAGAAGTAATGCAAGCAGACCTATATGTGCTGTGAATGCATCTTCATTTTCTGTACAGCTGTCCTGCTGGGGTAGGTATTGCCTTAGAAAACCTGCATTGCACTGTCAGTCTTCAGAACGTGATGGAAGTTCACTCTGAACAAAGTATTGTCATCATGCTACTTCTGGAAGCTGGGCTATAAGATAGTGTTTTCCACTTTGGATTGCAGCATTGTTATGAGAGCCTTCGTTAACTTGTATCAATAGTTCTCAGTCCTGAGACTGTATTTTTTTTTTTTTTTGTTTTCACTAGTAATTATTTTTATATCAAAAAAACAAAGGTCCCAGACAGTCTGTGGAACTTGAACCAAGTTGCAGTACTATTGAAGGCTATACTGAATCTCACTTTTTGCAAACACTATACAGCAAACACCAAATTATCATTTGATAATTGATCAGAAAATATTTTTCAAGGCTTTGTTCATGTAGATACAAAGTTGTCTCTTAGTTTTCAGCTATGAGTATCTGTTTTTCAAGAGTTATTAGAGAGCTAATGCGGTAAGGCAGTTTACCAGTATTACTCAGAAATAACAAGATTTTTTCCTTACCTTCTTGGTAACAAATGTGGGAGGATGAAAATGCTGAGAAAGGTCTTTTGCTCCTCTGTCCTGGAAAATAAATTGTTTATCTTAGATCTCAGGTACTAGGAAAAAGTTAAGAGGGTTGTTGCTATGGCATAGCCATTGTGCTGATACTACTCTGCTCATTTATGAAGGAAATAACATCAACATGTTAAACAAACTGACCTTCCTGCTCCAGTGTTTGCTATTTTACCTGAATTGATTTGAACATACAGTGCTTTCAGTGTAGTTGGTCTGATAATGAGTGGTTCTTATTAAGTGTTGTCACCTTCCCCAGTAGGAGCAAGGCAGAGAGACCTCTGTGGTTGTTACAGAAGTGAAGCATATGGTTGACCACTGTGAGAAAATTTGACTTCAGCTGCCAGCCCACAAAATGTGCTGTGCTCTGTAGCCTGTGGACTTACCTAAGCAGCATGTACAATGCAAAAAAAGAAAATATCTGTCTTTTGTGCCTCTCTATTCCTCAATCTTTTTTTCATGACTGAAACTTCTTGTACCTATACTTTCATCACATCTTCTCTTGTAACTCTCTTATCCTTGCTGTTAACTGCATTGGTGGACATTTCATCAATGGGGCAGCAGCTAGGAGAAGTAGAGCACTTCAGAAATTAATTTTCTAAGCATTTATATCAACCAAGGCTGGAAAGAAAAATTGCTTTTTGAAATAGGAATTATTGGAATTAACTGTATAATGCAACTGATTTCTGTAGTACAAATTTATTATTCAATTATAATATTAAATTCTGTTTTACAGGAACACCATCTCCAATTTGAGACTGGGAATGACCCATATCTTTAAATGAACATGTAATTTTCACTAAATAAAGACCCCATACTGAACAACACGGAAACCTGCGAAAAATGATAAATTGTGCTAATGTCTTTCAGGGGTAAAATACCCCAGCCATCAAGAAATATAACAAGAGTATTATAGCATACATTTGGTTCTGTTTTAATAATGTCCCAATGGCTGCTCCTTGGTGCCAACTTTTTTCTCAGTTTTTGCAACAGGAGACAAAGATAGTTTTGCCCAGTGGGGTTGTTTAATTTATGCAAATCAGCAGATGGCTTTGCAGGAGTATGATCTGTTATGTTTCCTGGATGAGTTTGCTTTTTTAAAGACCCTGGCAGCAACAGATTTGTCAATATCTTACATTGTATTATTGAAATGGCCTTTCAATTACTTTAATTGTGGTTTGTTTGATTTTTTTTAAAAAATACTGTTTTCTCTCCCTCACTCCTCCTCCTCTTTTCTCTCTTTCTAGATTCTGGGACTTTTCCAAGCCTAATCCTTTGCTGGAAACAGTAGAGCATCATACTGAATTTACATGTGGACTGGATTTAAGTCTTCACAATCGTGGTCAGGTAAGAGCCGGGATGAATGTACTTTTCACTTGTCTATTATAGCCACTGTGGTCATGTCTGGGCTGCAGGACTCAGATCCTGAATAAGAGCCACCAGATTGCAGAGAGCTTCTGAAAGTGAGTCTGGTTGAATGCTTATTAAATAAACTTCGCTTCAGATCCGTTTTTATTTATAAAGCAGTTACTTTGGGTGGGAGAGAAGGGCAGGAGAGATGGAATTGCAAAATCAGATAGCTGAAAGCCATGGTGACCTCAGCAAAAATACAGTAGTTTTATTTCAGAAGGAAGGATATAGAGAAAGGCTTAGAATGCTGAGCTGAGATACTTTTTTCCATCTACTTTGAATGTGCAGTTAAACATTGGTAGTGTCACATATGAAACCTAGACCTGTTTTGTCATAATATTTTGAGTTTTAGAAGAGGCTTAATATGTGGTTAGAATTTTGAAACCCTCAGCTATCTCGACATGAACAAGCGGAACTCATTTTTTCTGAGGCACTTATTTATGTGTTGTTTGTAATGGGATTCTCCACTGCTTCTGTTGCTACAATTGTTTTGTAAACAGAGCATTGTTGTTTGTGGTTTGAACTGTTTTTTCAGGCAAGAAAGGCAGAAGAACTAAAGTTATTTATTTGCTTGAAAATGAGAAAGCCCATACTTTTCACACAGAAATCACTGTCACTGGGTTAACTGTATCCAATACGCTGTTTAATGTGTCACAGATATCATTGGCATCTAGATTCCTTTCTAATTCACAGTGAAATTCATTTTTTTACCCAGATAAAAATGACTTGTAACATCTGCATTGAAATTGTGCTTGGACAAAGCAAATAAAACCATAATTTTTGCTACTCATAAAAGTACACAGGAGAATTGTGGAAGTTTTTGTATCATTTATCTGTCAAACTTGAAGTTTCTGCTATGTGGATATTATTTCTTTTCTAACTGCAACGTATAGAGCAGCCTTCTTGGACCAAGGCCATATAAATGCTAACTGATGATAGATAATGAATTGAGAACAAACATCTGCATATTCACTTGTATGTTGGGAAAGGAAAATGGTGGTCTCCATACCTAGCCACATTAGGGCATTTGTGCATTCAGGTCTTTTTTTTCCCCCACAAATTCTACAAGTCCAGTGTTGGATGTAGTGCACAAAATCTGAGGTATGTATCCATGTACACTGCATGCCAACGTGCCCTCCATACAGAAGTTTGGCATCTGCAACAGCTTTAATATTATTCTGAATTTTTTCTGTTGGGTTGATTAAATGTATTGTGAGGGTTGGATATTGCAGCAATGCAAGAATGTCAACAGTTGGGTTTTTAAAGAAGGTTAAAAACCTGTGATAGAATTCAACTGTAACTACAAGATAAAGAATGAACACTTACTGAATAGTTGCTTCCAGTATGAGCATTTGCAGCCTTTCCCTGGCTTCTACATCGATCCAACAAAGATTATTTGCTTAAATTTTATGTTGCTTTTCCAAATATATAGTTTGCCTTCATGTCTGCTCTCTATCAAGACCTGATAATGAGCTCCATTCACTGTTGTTTTTCATGCATTAGTATGATTTATGATTCTCACTGTGTACTTTCTAAGGAGTTAAAACTTGGGATTTGAACTGCTTTTCTTCTCTGTGCGTGCAGGGTTATTTTATTCATAATGGACAAGCTATTAATTTACAGTCAAATTAAGTACCATTCTGGTCATTAACCTTCACTTCTGTTCTTAGTGATATTTTTGTTGTCTAGCCAGATGATATTTTCTTTGGCTTTGCCCAATGAGCTTAAGCATTTTTGAAGTATCTTCTGCATGTCAAGGGAAAACCAGTCTGTCCTTTTGAAAAAGTGTTCAAAATAGACACTGTGGTTGAGTGTCTGACCTAGGAATTACCAGACATTCCTGTGGAACTGATTGATCTTTGAACAGAATCCACAAGCAGAGGGTAGGTTCATGCAGGCAATCTGGTTCTTGTGCAGTATTCTGCTAAGAGGAGGCAACATATGAGAGTGAGATCTGGTCATAAGGAATGGGTCCCAGGTTGTGAGGGTAAGTATTAGCTAGATGAAACAGAAAACTCCTTTGTGTTTAATAAGATTCTGATATCTATTTTGGGGTATCTTCCTCTACGCCAAGTAAGCATTTGTTGAAAGCTTTGCATTTTAATAAAATAAACTGTTGTTTGGTTTGATTTTTTTTTCTATGTTGGTGTCAGGTTCGTAGCAAATTCAAACTACTAACAAACTTACTTTCAGATGCATAGAAGAATGTGCATTTTACAGTGCAAAACATTAACAGAAATGATCCTCATGATATTCAGAGCATTTCTCTGTTAAACTCCAAGCGCTGAGGTTAGCGTTTGCAAGGCAGGTTGTCTATGAGAAAATAGTCCCAACTGCAGCTTTCAGCCAAAGTACCTTTAGCATGCACAGGACCAGTGACAAGACCCTAAGCACCAAAAATCTTTTAAATTTGTAATGGTGTACAGTATTAAGAACTGAATAAATCCATTTACCTTGACAGCATTATTAAGAATAGGCAAGTTTCTTAAGCCAGACGTGACAGTTCTTTCCAAAGTTTGAAGATAAGAAAAACAATTAAAGCTTGCTCCTTTCTATATACCCTAGATAGGCCTAGGATGTATGTAGAGAACATGAAAATGGTGATTAGGTATGCAGTGTTCCTCAGTAGGGGCTGATAATACTAGACCATATATTGGAATTTTACTCTGTAGCTCATTGGGTTTTTTATTTCTCTCCTGATACCTGCTTTTCCTGTATGTGATCTGTGAATGTTCTGGTGAATGCAATACTCCATGAAGCCTAGCTCTTCCTGGGATTTGGCTGTGCTTACCTGCAGCATGGAAGCAGGAACATAACTTCTTTGGGTATTATTTGTGCAGCTTTTTTTAAAAGCGCCCTTTTTCTTCTGTTGTAGGTTGAATGTGAAATGGCATTCGTGAAGTAATTTTAAATATCTTTTAGACAATCCATCAGTGGCACAGATAAAAAGTACAGATACTGTGAACATTCACTTCTTGTCTTGATTCTGAAATGTTTTCAATAAGCATGTAAAGAATAGAAAATACACATGTACCATGAACTTCTTTAAATCTAGGAATTTAATACCCAGCCCTTTCTGTTGTAGTTCTAAAGCTGTGTTTTACTTAACACAAATATAAGAAAAACTGAAGTTCTCAACTTTGGCTGAAAACCTTTCTCAGTCTACACCACCTATCTGTTCCGAACTCTGTAAAGCAGCCAGCAGAAAGTATAAATTAATGCTTTCCATTGAGTCAGACTTTCTGTCTTGCTGCTGGAAACAGGATTAAATATCGAACAGGAACAGGAGAGGAATCTTTCAGTTTCTCTGTATTTTTACACTATGAACAATGACATTCTTAAATTACAAGGATGTGTTATTTTCAAGGGAAGAAATGGCAAGTGGTGTAGTGGCTTAGAACACTTGATCCGTGAAGAGCACTTCAGACATCTATGGCATTCCAAATCAGACCAGGATTTCAACCATATACAATACTGAGGTGCTTCCTTTGGAAATTTAAATTGTTCTGCACCAAACAAGGATAAGCAGATGTCAGTTCTCTGCTTCAGAATCACCTGTTACCTTAATGCGTGTTAGAGTCTAGGGTTTGAGGTAGCTTATATACCACACAAATAGCGATAGCTTATGATTTCCTTTTACTGTGTTTGTGTGTGTTTGGATGGTAACTGTAGTTCAAACGGGGAGCTAGGTGTCTAAATAGATGTTTGTGTCGACATAGTTTGGGAGACAAACTGATTTTCTCTAGCCTTCACTGTGGCTGCACCTCCTTGTTTAAGTATTACTTAGAGTAGATTAGTTCACATAAACCTGGTTTCTCTTACTTCTTCAGAGGACCTGGAGCTCTGGGAGGTAGCAATGCAAGAAAGGGCCTTAGCTACAATTCTTCAGTATGACATTTGGGTATGGTGAGGGGTGATACAGCAGGACACACAGGATACCAAGTACTGTGGAGACAGTGAAAATACCAGTGCAGTACTCATGAAACTAGTCTTGTGCACTTTGTTACGCTCTCCTTGTCATCCAGTTTCCCTGAACATCCATTTTCTTCCTCCATTTTCTTCTTCCTAAAGTTGCAGGTTATCACCAGCATGTCATGCTGTACCACACTCTGCTCCTTCCTTCCACCTGGCCGTTAGGACCAAGCGGAGGTGCCTGCTCTGTAGCATCAGTCTGTTGACCCCATGAAACATTGCTGTACTGATGGTATCATGCCTTTTCTTATCACTGAATTGTTAAAAGCTGTAGCTTGTTACTACATGGAGGAAGGTCATAGCCAAAATGTATGCACACTTGAGCTGCATCCCCTGCACAGGTAACTGAAATCTAGTTGTAAATTCTTTCAACTTTATGAAGAAATTTTTGATCTGTCAAGTTTTGGTGTACAGGTTTGTTCCACTGCCTGTGTTCTGTGTGCAGCTTGTGCAACGTGCCATGTTAGCTACACCAGCACAGCAAATGGGAGAACAGACAGGAGAGGGGCTGCTGAAGTTGGCTTAACCAATGTAGCCAAATGTAAATGCAGAAGTCTTTAGTGAGGCTGTTTTGCTATGTATTTTGCTGTTCGTTTAAATTATTGGTGCATCCTCAAAAGGCCCAGAATTGTTGACTGCTCCATATAAAAATGGAGTTGCATCTTGTGGAAATGTACAAAAAAAGAGAGGCTTTCTCTGCTTTTTAATTTGGATTGCTTGCTCTTACATTTTACACTTAATTGCCAAGGAACTGATAGCTTCCACCCAGCTGTTGTGGCTATCACACTGCTGTAATTATATCACTCTCTGTACTTTATTTTAATCTCTCCTTATGGTCCTTCTCCAGGATGCTACTAAAGTTATGCAGTTAGTGATCCTTTGAGATAAAAAGATCCTACAGCATCTGTTTTTACTTAATTTCAGAGGGCATTTTTATATGGCAAGATCAAATTTAACCAGCTGCAAATGTTAAACCAATTTGAACTCCTTTATAGAGTTGGAAGGGGGAAAGGAATGTGGCATTTTTTTTTACTGGTGCTTATTATATGTCTTTCCAAAACTGTTAAAATTAAACTTTCACATTAGCCATTCATGACTGATGGTTACTCTTTGCCATTATCAGCAAAAGGTGTTTGGAAAGGTTGCTGTCAGGCATCACAATTCTGTAAAAGCTGAAATGTACAGAGAGGAAAATGCACTTCAATTTTTATTCTGAAGTACTGGGAAGAGATGGGAGGCAGCAGTGCCTTAATAAATGTGTTGCTTGTGTGTTGTATTTGATGCAGTGGATTACAAATACTTGATACTTCTGTGAGCCTAATCTTTTAATCAAGGTAGTGGATTTTGGTTTTTTTTCTGCATGATCAATAAATCTGTTTGAGAAGTACCAGTGAACTGCACTAGTGAAACTCAATAGAAGACAACAGGATTTTGTGGTTGTTACTGAAAAAATTGTTTGGCTTATGATTATCTGTTGTTGTATCCCAAAAGAAAGAACTTGGCATAACTCCAAGATGAAGGATGAGTTTGAAGATTGAATAGGGTCATTAGAAAATACAGTTTCACTGCATCTAAATTGTCTGCATTTTGAGGTTACCAAGGTTATTATCAGCACAGAAGGGTATTTTGCAGTTCCACTGTATGTACAGAACTTACAACTGACTTTAGTGATTAAAAACAGTTTTTAAAAGACTGAGGAGATGTCTTTCCCCTTATCTGTAGAGTACAGAGGAATTGCTACAAATTCTGTGGAGAGTCCAAGGATTTTTCTCTAACCTGAAACTCACATCTCGATTTCCTTTGCATCTTACTGATGGGTTGTTTATTCTTTTTTCTTTCTCCTTAAGAAATAAATGGATTTCTTAGGCAGTTATTTGGAGTGTCTCTTTCTGATATCTGTAGTTTGACCCTAGATCTTTATAAGAACTTCTGGTCTACGGTTGGTTTTATTCTGTCTTTACTGGAAATAACCAAATCAATGTGTATTTTTTCCAAAGTAAATTAAAATGCATTTGATATTATTGTACATTGAAAGTAAAAGGTTTTGATTTACAAATTCCCATCACTTTCACTCTATGTGAAGGGAAGAAGCATGTACAGTTCACCCTGGCAGCTGTTGACCAAACAAAAGGCCACACTAGTTGTTTGTAATTTCTAGTACAAAATAGATATTGAATGCACTTAAACTCGTGCATAATCTATTATGCACTTAACCAACTATTTTTAATGATCACCTGTGAAAGTAATTTCATGAGTGGCAAACCTAACAGCTTGCTTTATCTCCCCTTGATCTTCATCCCACACACTTACAGAGGATGCTCAGGACCCCTCAAAAATACATAATAGTGATAGAAGTAGACCATTAAATTCTGTGTGAAGAGACACAGAAAATAAACTAAAAGAGGAGGGGAAACACAACATTGGTGGAAGCAAAGGACTGAATACTTTTTCTGCTTTCTTCTGCAGAAAAAAAGACTTCTTATTAGTTTTATTTAAAAATGGGATGGGTTGGAGAAAAGCTGGAAAGAGAAGTGGGTCATTCTCAGATGCATTTGCCTATTATCCTGTGATTTATTATAAGCACTCTGGAAGCTGAGTGGCACCACGATATTCTGGAAATACAAATCTAGAGAGGGTTGCACTTCCCTCTGATTCAACCCCTTCATAAAAGAGTTACTGAAAGTTTTAGTTGTTCTTTTGAATGTATTTAATCTTGTTAGGGCTTGGGGGTTTATTACACTTTCAAATATTGAAAACCAGCTAGCTACTAACTTGGGAGATTTCTCATGTTTTCTTGCTGCTTCTGAGCAGTAAAGAGGCAGAATGTCATGCAGGTAATTGCAGTAGATTGACTGGATTGTCCTCGGGTGCTGGAGAAGGTCTCAGCCTATTGCAAGACATGATTGTGATGAATAGGAAGCAGAGGGCCTGTCAGAGGAGTAAAACAGTTAGTGAGTCAATGGAAATGGCTTTGATAAATTAATGGATGTCAATATTAAATCACTTGGTGGGAAACAGCAGTATACTCTGGGACAAGGATAAATATTTCAATAAAATACAGGATAGCTGTTTCATTTGAGTTAACTATGATTTTCTAGTCAAGCAATTAGTTTCCTGTGATGACTGCAGTTTTTCGTTTGTTTGCTTGCTTTTTGGCTTTATTTGAAGGGAAATACAATGATCCTATTTTATGGGCTTCAAATAGACTTGCTTAAATCTCGACTGGCAGTTAACTTGGCATGATGTTTATTCTGCAATAATAACAATACCCTTAGCATATATACTAGTACTGCAACTTTTCTACTGAAATAAAAGCATTAGAGACAAGTAATAAGTGTCATTTTATTTGCTTGCCTTTTTTCCCCGAATAGATTTAGTTACAATTAAAATTACCAGGTTTAGAATGTTGTTTTTTTTTTCTATTTGCATTATTTCTTGATTTAATTTACTAGTCAGTGTACGATAGAATATTCTTGTTTTACAACTAAGCTCTAGTTATTCTCCTTTTCCATGCAATTTCTGACACTTGAAAGTTGCTATAGTAGAATTGTTCTACAGTTACAAGAGCAATTTAGTGTTCATAAATGATCATGAAAATTGCATGGTGTACATGTGTCCAAGATATTCAACAGAATAAGGATATCATAATTTATGGTTTATGGTTTTGGTTTGCTGTTTTGTTTTGTTTGGTTTTTTTTTTTGCAACTGAATTAAACTGTGTTTTACTCTTTAAAAAAAAAAAAAAAATGTGGGTCATGCACCCTCTAAATACTGAAATTGGTGATATTTGTTTCGGTCCGAGTGTAAAATTTGTCCTAAGGACAGTGGATATTTTCAGAGAAAGACAAACCTCCATACCTTCGTGTTCCTAATAGCAAACACTTTTATCTGGTTTGTGAATAATGTGTGATTCTGTTTTCAGTTTTCCTTTGTCCTTCATCCTACCACTGGAAGATTTTTCTCCACCTGTTAGTAACATCACCTCACTGATCAAAATATAAACTCTTAAGAACTGATGAGGGGGTTTATGCCATATTTATTTACTGTGGTGTGCTGCATTAGCCCTCATCCCAGTGGAATTCCTGCT
>NW_008623692.1:24098-33391 GCF_000691845.1 Merops nubicus
ATTTTCATGTTTAAATTAAGTAGCATTTAGTTTATTAAAAAAATAATAATTGGTTCAGGTGCTTTGAAGTATGTATTAAAAATGTTAATCTGTCACAGGAGAGCTGACGCTTCTAAATATTTCTAAAGCACTTCTATCCAATATCCTATGTTGCTCTCTCCTGGGAAGAGGCATACAGTGATCACGTCACCGTTGTGTAGGACAGGTTGTAAGAAAAATGGCAAAATGAGAGGAGAAGGTGTGTTGTGAGCTGATGCAGCAGCTGCGTGAAGAGGCCCTTCTCTTCAGCCCAGGGTTTGTTGTAGTTGTATCTGAGGCCGGGATGATCTACGAGATCCTGCAAAGGGACAGGTAGCAGCAGTCCTTTCCTCAGTTAATGCTGGCTGCTGTGCTGCTAGCTTACGGTTGTCCCCTTTCTCTGACAGTCTTGGCTTCATTTTGCAGAAAGTATTATGGGGAAATGGAAATGTTACTGCATTTCGTAATGCTGTTCCACGCTGCAGTGCTCCAGTTTCTCACACACACCTGTTTGCTGTCCTTTGCATGTGTACTTTCATCAAGGTTTCTGACATCAGTATTCCATTATAGACTTCCTGCTGGACATGAGTACTTGATACACTGTTATTTGCTCTAGCTTTTATTTCCCTTTTGTTTTCTGGTTGAGTTTTCATCTTTTATGTGCTATCATTAAGTCAATGAGTTGGGCAAAGTACTGCAAGTGATCCTTTTCAAACTCCCTTTTAATATCCCTTGTTTATTTTTAGTGTTGCTAGATGAAATGGTTCTGTAACTATTTGTTCAGAGGCTACTTCAAGGATGCTAATTACATTGATAACAGGTGGGAATTCCCATGGGATTTTTTCCAAATGTTATCTCTGTTTCTTTATGAAAGTAGAAAGTGTTGCCTATAGTAATACAGATATTGATCCAAAACTGTGGAGAATATTCAAAACCCTGTGTTTTATGTGATTGCCAGTTTCTATATAGGATTTAGTGGAGAACTTGGATATTGTTTTTGGTCTGATTTGAGGGACTGCAATGCAGCAGAACATTATATTACACAAAGCTCTATTATATCGTATGAATAGACAGACGAGTTGTCAAGAGGTTTTTTTTTTTTGATCCATTTTAGATGTATATGGAAAGCACTTCAAATAACTAAGTAGAACCAGCTAAGGAAGCAATAAAAATGAATAATAGTGTAGCATAGTAAACACAAAATGGGCTAATTATAGTCTGAAATCAAATATTGAAGTTGGATTTCCAAATTTTTACTGTGCAGCTGCTCATTCTGGCTCTAGAAGAGAACAGGAATTGCAGTCTGCAGCAGAAGGAAGCTTGTGCAGTGAATCCAATACTGTATCCTTTGTTATCCTAACTGGAAAGGGCATTGAAGTGATAATGCAAGATGTGTTTGGCCAGATTTACTGGCATATATTTGTGGGGCTCATTAGCTTCTTCTCTTTAGCTCTCCTCTTTGTTCTTCCCTTTGCCTTAGTTCTTGCTTGTGTTTCTTTCTGTAAGAAAGTTGTTCAGGTTTGATCATGAAGTGTTTAGATAGCATGGTAGAAGGATCATGAAGCCCTCTAAAGAGAAGAAACACCACAAGGTCTGGACTTCTGTGTGTCCTTCCTTTACTTCATTCTCAATTACATTCTTTTGCCTGTCTGGAACAATCAGTTCAACTCCAAAGGTTTCCCTACTTTCCTCATGGGGAGTATCAAAAATAGAAGATTGGTGGTTTTCAAGCATTTCAGTAAAATTAAGAAAAAAACAAACCCAACTGCATTATTATATAATTCTGAAGCATTGTCTATCAGTGCCAACTAGCATTAACTCCACAATAGGCATTAATTTCTTTGAAGTTCCTTCTGGTTTGTTGGTTGGGTTTTGTTTGTTTGTTTGTTTTAATGGCTCTTATGAAAGATCTAAATAGATGTTGTTTGCTTTGTAGGTGGTGGACTGTGCTTGGGATGAACTAGTCAAGATCTATACTCCGCCATGTCTGACAGTTCCTGCCTAGAGAAAAAGTGAAGAAGCTCTGACACACCAGGAACCTTTCTCTGCTTCCCCGCAGTGAGACGTGCTGAAGTGTCAACTGTGTCACTAATCTTAGTGTCCCTTTTTAAGTAAAAATCTGCTTGAATGGAGTGTTGCGCACTTAATCGTGTGGAGAATTTAGGGCTTGGTTTACTGTACAGGTAATACTTCAGCCACCAAAACATTCAACAGCTAGTGAATGGCCGAAGAGTGGCCGTGGCAGATACGAGCTGGTGTCTTCAGAGCAGAACCCCCAACACAGTTTTGTGATCCATCTGGCTTATGATGAGAGCAGAGGCCTTGAATCTTCTTGATCCTTATCAAGAATAAAAGTAGCAGGCAATGTATTTTGAGATAATGTCGCTGTAGAAAAGTGAAGAAAAAAAAAAAGTGGCTTTTCACTGTCAAGTACTGTAATGTCAGCTGACGTTTATACCACTTGGATGCATTGATATGTTTTGCTGTGACTCACATTGCATTATTTTCTTGTGCAATATGACAAATACTCTTGAGAGGCAGTAAATGTCATAGTTCATAGCCAGCTGATTCATTTGATTTTTTTAATTGCTGCTTCACAAAGATGGCAATTATTTTCATACATTTTTTTTCGGTTAGATCTCCTTGAGTAAAACAGTTCATGAAGTCATGTAGAAAGATATTCTGATGATAAAGAAAGCATTTAAGAAAAAATGAAATATATACAGCACTAATTGGATCACATTCCTCAAGATTTAGAGCTAGGACAACTCTCTCTTCTATTAGACTTGTCTTCTGTTTTAACTTAGAAAGTTCTTACAAGAGATAGAAGAGAAGTGTGCCCGTACATTCAGTGTTTCTGGACCTCTGACAGCCTGGCCAAAGTGAGAGCTGATATCCAAGCCAGGTGAACTTATGTACATACAGATTAACTGTATGACATAAGCAAAGCAGATAGAGTGTGGCCAAGCTGTTATACTTAAGAATATGCCCAACGTGTTATAAGTATGTTGAATACTTTGCATGCCCATTTTGACTTCTCAGTGCACATGCTGTTTTTTTCATCTGAGTTTTTCTGGGTCAAGTAGAGATGTTCCGTTTTTATACTTCTCCAGTCTCCTTTCAGTACTTTTTCAGGATCTCGCTGCAGTTCTCTGGTATGTTTCCTGCTAGCCTTTTTTTTTTTTTTTAACCTTCCTAAAGCAGTCTCCCTTCTGCTGTTACTCCATATCAACAATCTTTACTGTCAAAAGAGTCTTGCAGGTCAGGTCTTCACAGGTCTTTGGTCAGATTTCATAGTCTCTTGTTAATGAATGCTGTACATTTCTGGGTTGCACCACTCGTATATCAAGCAATAGCAGACACTGCCAGATCTGTTGGATGCTTTGAAGAAGTGAAAGAAAGAATGCAGCAGAGCTAAGACCTGCAAGCTGCAAGGAGAGAATGATCACAGCTATCTTAGAGAAATGAGATGGGGAAGTAGCAGGTAGCCATGGGGAGATACACCTGTACTGGACTGGTGTTAGGGCAAGAAAGGAAAAACCTCTTCTGCGACGTGAGAATTTTGATCCTGGTAGGATCTTAATTTTTTCTGGGTCTTTTCAAACTGACTTCAGAATGCAATCTTCTTGAGCTGAATTAATAACAAAAAAACATATAGCAGTGTGTTGCACCAAATTCCAAAAGTTTACTGCACTTTAATTCTGTGTGCTGAGGGTGATAAAGATAGGCTGCATACAGCTTTCAGCAGTACATAAAATCTAATTTTAGGCATCAAAATTGATTGTTTCAACCTTAATAGTTACTCTCCTGTTTTATCTCCCTTTTCTGCTTAGACTACAAGTTATTTGTCTTAAGTGAGTGGGACATTTTGTTAGTGGATATGTATTTTGTATGCATGTTTCTGGAAGGAGGAAGGGAGGCAGGAAGATATTCTAGAATGCTGCTGTAGCCTGTGGGTTGCAAACTTAAAAAACCTAGCACGGGTAAGAAAAAAAAAAAGGGATCCCGAACACACACACACACACACACACATGCACATTCAATACGTGGATTAAACCTTTTCCTAATTGCCTTCTCTCCCCTCAATATCGTGCTTAGCTTCAGTGCTGAGGGTTGCTGTGTCCAGTTTTAATTCTCTGGAAAAATGAGTGCATCTGGAAGATGTGCATAGTAACTAAAAACTGTGGCCTTGAGATCTTTGAACAGAGAGAATGTGCTGTAAAATTTCTGCGCTGTAACACAAAAACCAGTCTGGCAATAGTTGTTGCTGATTTTTTAATTCTCAGGGAATGTTAGTTATAGCAGTTTTAAAGAAATACTATTTTATGACCATAATACTAGCTCTTGATGTTTCTTTGTTTACCGAAACAGACCTTTAACAACATCAATCTTAAAGAGGTAATGTGTTCTACTTTTAAACCTATTTCTGTGGAAGGTTTGTTTTCTGGGAGCCCATAGGTTTCTCCTCGGTTCAAGAAATGTATTAATCATCTTTTAAAGGAGTGGATTTGCTGTTCTACAATGCTATTAAATTAATTGCACACAGTATCTTTGGCTTCACTCTTGTATTTGCTTCGCCAGTTAAGAAACGTTGATGAAAAAGCAAACACAGCGAAAGATACTGAGAGAGTATCTTCTAAGTAAAGAGTATTGTAAAAATGATTTGTGTCTTATAAATACTGGGTCACAGTTGCATTTTTCTTCTGAACTTCCAGAGGCAGTGCCTTATGCAACTTTGCCTAGCTGTATGTCCCCTCAGTCTGCATTTTGATAAAGTAAAGCTATTTCAAATGATTCTTTGTCTGCATGTCAGTGATGAAGTGTTCTCTCTCCTGGCCAAGTACAGTGCTGGCCTCAAATTTTGCTGCATGGGCATGGACTTACTAAGCCTTTCAGTAGTACTGCTCCAGTTTGAATGTGCTCAGGGTCACGTGATGGCGAATGGATACGACTCTGCACAGTCTTTCCCCTGTACACCTCATGGTTGCATTAGGCCCAAAGTAAACTATCCATGAAAGACTTTGGATAGTTCTTTACCATTTTCATCTAAGTAACCATTTTTAAAAATTATACCCTTAGGAATTTGACACATATGGGCTTACCATGTCATTGTTCCTGGGTGAAATGCAAAACTGAATGAAATGTGCATCGGAAGATTAAAGACTTCAGAATAATCTCATTGCTGTAAGGAACCACAGAGCTATTTGTTACTATGATCTGTGCCTCACTGCTAGGTAAAAATCTTGTAACAGCATCAGCTTATGAAATGAGCACCCAGCGCTGTCTCTGGACACAAGAACGGCTTGTGTGAGGGAAGTGTGTTCACCGTAGTATTACCTCAAATGTTGCCTCTCTGTTGCTTTATCCAGTTCCTTCCCCGTGAGGTGGAGGGGATCCTGTGTTTTCTGAGTGTGGAGTGGTGGAGAGGCCATGGGAGACTAGTACTGGGCCTGGCCTGAATCCATGTTACAAATGGGATGGTTTGGCAAGGGACAGCACCTTCCACTCAGTGTAGACAAGACATTAGGAGAACCATGAGGGGTATTTAAAGAGAAGCTGGCTTTGTGACACAAGTGAGTTCCAAAATATAGGATATGATACTTGGGACACCATGAGATGCCTGAGTTCCCAAATTTAGTGTAGTGCAGCCTCGCCTGCAGTACATTGTGCAGTTCTGGGGCCCACACTTGAAGGATGTAAAGGTCCTTGAATACATCCAGAGGAGGGCAACAAATCTGCTGAAAGGGCTGAGAGAAATGTATTATGAGGAGCAGCTAAGGACTTTGAGCTCATCTAGCTTGGAGAGAAGAAGGCTGAGGGATGACCTCATTGCTCTCTACAGCTTCCTCAGGAGGGGAAGTGAATAGGGAGGTGCTGATCTCTTCTCCTTGCTATGCAGCTGTAGGACACATGGGAATGGTTCAAAGCTGCAGCAGGAGAGGTTCAGACTGGGCATTAGTAAGTATTTGTTTGCCAAGAGGTTGGCCAAACCCTGGAACAGGCTTTCTAGATAGGTGGTTAATGCCCCAAGCCTGTAAGTGTTTAAGAGGCATTTGGACAATGCCCTTAATAACAGGCTTTAACTTTTGCTGAGCTGTGAATTGGTCAGGCAGTTGGAGTAGGTGACCACTCTAAGTTCTTTCCAACTGAAACAGTCTATTCTAGTCTAGTCTATTCAAATTTTCACCCTCCTGATATGCTTGTTTTTCTGTTTCAGCTCGGGAAGTATTTAGCCCCCAGTGCAGACTTGCAGCCTGACCCTCTGCAATGTCAGAGACTCACTCCTCTAGTGATAATTTCACTGCCAAGGGGACAAAATTGTTTCTTCCAGAAGTTACGGTTAGGTGGAGTCCCAATTACTACAGTATTTCCCAAAAGCATGATTAGATTTTTTTCCATCTGCACTTATTTGGCAGAAGGAACTTTTTTCTCCCATGTGCAAACACTGTCACGGTGATCCACATGTTCCTTTAAATTGTGCTGTGTGTGGGCTTGGGATGAGTCCAAATGCAGGCTGGTGTAAATGCATTGGCACAGTTCTTCAGTGGATTTTGAAGCCAGACTTGGTCTCCAGTAAGTTTAAATGAGAGTTTCAACCTTCATATGCCTTAATATTTCAGGCCACTTAACTCCATGTTTTTGTTTTATGCTGCAGTGCAGCTGTTGAAATACATGAAGACTCCTGAGGTGGAGCACCCCATGACACAAGGAAGGTGACCACAACTGACATGTCATTTTGCCTGAAAACTTCTGAGTTGGGGTGCATGCTTTCTTCCCACCCTGAGTTAGCAAAGATTAAACTTCCAAGTATCCTGATTGCATCTGTGGCTTTTGTGACGGAGGTAACCTGAGAAATTAAAATAGATACAATTCTCACCTTTTAAAAGGAGGCATACACACAGAGTCCTGAGGACTTTTTTCAGTGTTTTAATATTTCAGTCAGTAAAGGTTTTTAATCAATAGACATGTACTCAATAGACGTAAGTACTCAAATATTAAAACTAAAGATTTGTATGTAAAAAGAAGATGAAAATAAAACTGCCTTGTTAACAATCACAGAGAGAACAAAATGGAAAACAAACCATCATGGAAAATAATTAGGGAACCCGTAAAGTCAAAAAGGAAAAAGCCAATTAAAAATACTAGGTATCAGAAGAATCCTCCCATAGATTCTGTAGAGATGAAGAAGAGATGAAGGAGGAAAAGAGAGGCTGCAGTTTTGAGTCAGTAGAGTATTACAGTGGTCCTTACAAAGTCAATCTTGTTCTTGCATTAGTATCAGGCTCTATAATGAGAATGGTGAAGAGAAGGCAGGTGAGAAAATGTCAGGCAAGAAAGAGGGAGTGAGAACAGTAGCTTGATAGAAAAATGAATAAATCAAAAATTGAAAAATAAAATACAGGCAAGCTGGAGATAGGCTCTAGTGAGAAGGAATATTTATCCAGGAGGCACATTTCAAAAAGTAGAAGGAAGCCCTGCTCTATGTCTGCATCAGTCACAGACAAAGTCAACAGTGGCTGCTGGTCCCTTGTCACAAGCACAGCTGATGGTACTGAAGTGCAAGGTGGACTTGCACTCAGCTCCTGGAAGCTCCTCCACTTGCTTCTGGAAGCAGACTGCAGTTTAGATTTCCAAACATCACTTCTGCCTCCATCCACATTTACCCTAAATGCTGAAAAAAAAAAAAAAAGTTCCTTTAGGTTGTTTTTTTGTTGTTGTTGTGTTTAGTTTTTTTTTTTTAAGAACATTATTTCTCTTGTAGTTTACCTCTGTTTAACAGTACCCATGGTTTCCTTTTCCTCATTACCAATTTTCATCTTCATTCTAATGTATACCTCTGTTTCATTCTATAAACCTTGCCCTGCCTCCTTTCCCTGCCTGTGCCAGCTCCACTGCTAACTGTAAGCCAGGAAATTTATAACGCATCCTCTTTGCCATGGCCGATCTCCGTGACCACCAGGAGCCCCTGACTTCACCCAGCAATAATACTGGGCACTCACAGCTTCTTTTGGGTCAGATAAAGAGCCCAGCACTGTGGTTTCCCTGTCACTCCATACTAGTGTGGTCATTTCTTGCACACTTGCTTGCCTGGCAGTCCTAACGCCTGCCCTGCTCTTGTCGAGAGCTGTTGGTGTCACCTCCCCTCTCCTGCTGCTGCAGGTCTCACCCGAACACCGAGCTGTGCAAGAGCTGCCAGTGTAACAACTGGGAAGAAGCATAGCTGGCTTTGGAACGTGGGTATGTCTAGTGAGGTCTCTGAACTGAACCAAGACTGAAACCTATAATTTTTTTTCTGCAGAAATCTCACAGAAAATAGTTGTGCCTTTTTGATACTGCAGAAATGCATACTGTGCTCGCACTAAGTTCTGTACAAGCCCTTGCCAGGGTCTGGTCCACTCTTTTTATGTCTTCCAAAAGCTTATTTAAAGTCGTTTTCCTTCTGAAAACAAGATTTGGGTGTCAAGTATGCTCTTCCCCCCCAAGCTGGTGCTTTCTAATACCATTCCTGGGGAGAGGCGATGGCTACTTTTGTTTAAAATAAAAAATAACTTTGTTAATCTCCTTATCGAATGAAATAATGAAAAGTGGTCTTACTGCTAATGAGAGAGACCTAACAGGTATGATGCTAAGGCTCGAGATTATAAGGCATCTCCAAATAAAAGTATGGGGTTTTTAGTCCCTTATGTTGCCTGGTGCTGCAGGAGACTGCTAGAGGGCTGGCTGGCCACGAGAAACTTCGTTTGATTTCCTTGGAGTCGAGGAGATGATCTATTGCAATCTCCTGTTAAAAGCTTGATCAGGCAAGTCGAGAGAAGGGATCGGCTTATTTAAACTTTCCCAGGCTTGAAACCAACACTTTCGAAGGCTCTGTGTGCTTACCCGTTTTCAATAACCTTTCAGGGCAAGTCCCCCCGCTAGAAAAAAAAAGGTTCTCCCCGCTTTCTTAGCAGCGGTTCCCGTCTCTCCGCCGTTCCCCGCCCGAGAAGGGGCTCCCTTTGGCCAGCTGAGGGGCGACCGGGGGACGGCAGCACCCCAAAGCGAGGAAGCAGGAGGGCTGCAAGAGTGCTGCCGCCGGTAGGCTGGCTGGATGCTTTTTCCTGGGAAACCGTGCGCTTTTGGAGAGAGGAAAGCGGTACTACCCCGCTTGTACCGGCTGGGTGGTGATGGGGAGCTTACCGTGGGGTTTCCTACGTTCTTCCCTGCTAATGTCGTCCGTCCGCGCTCCGCCGCGGTGCTGCGGGATGTCCGCTTTGACCGCCCGCGCTGAGCGCACG
>NW_008623693.1:0-3747 GCF_000691845.1 Merops nubicus
TGGAGAAGAAGCACCCGCTTCTCACATTCCCCCTACTCCCATTATCCCATGTGTGGGACTGTTCAGTGCCCACTCTGAGGGCCAGTCTTGTTGAGAAAGTATAGTCACATCAGCTCTGGTGTCAACTATCATGTCCCATATGCATGATCGCCCCCTGCTGTCCCTTGCATCAAAAAAAACTCATTTTTACCATGGGTTTTTGCCTTCCAATTTCTAGTGAAAAATAAACCTCTGGTTCTCCTGTAGACCCAAACCCTCTGTCACCTCTTGTTACCATTTCTGCTTTTTGGACTTGTGACTAAAAAGGTGCTAACTGTGCGATTTTGCTTTTCTCTGGGATGTTTACAGGTGGTGACGGTGTCCACACCATTATCTTTATCTAGCCTATAAAATCTGCATCAATAACCCCTGGTAACACAAAAACTCCCCTTTGTGTTGTTGGAGATCTTCCCAATAATAAAGCACTTAACCCATATCCCAAATGCCCAGAAACTGTGATTGGAATACACTGTACTGATGTGCCCCACAGTGTAATTTGTATTGCTGTTTCCACATCCACTCTGGCACTTCCTGAGGTGCTGGTGTGGAGGTGAGCCAGGCAGCCTGGTTTGTGTCCCATCCCATTTGTGTCATTGCGCAGGACAATGTCACCCTCTGTCGGTAGTTTCCCAGAGTTGATCCTTTTAAATGACAGTCAGCAGCCTGATGACCAGGCTTCCCACATTTGAAACACGTCAGCAAGGGTTGACTTGGAGCCTGTGGTATCCCACAAGCGGCGGCTCCCCCTTTTTTGTTTTTGCATTGAGCCTTAAAATGACCAAGTTTACCATAAATAAAGCAATGTTTGTCATTTCCCCCTTTGACCAAGGGCTTGATAGCGGTGGCAAACAGGCATTGAGTTCTGCTTTGTGTTCAGGGGTGCCTATGCGATTACAGGCTTCTACCATTTGAACCAATGAGGCTTCTTTTGGCAAGGCAAATAAAATATGTTTACATGGTCCACTAGCATTTTCAATCGCTAAACTCATCAACATAGCCACCTTCGCCTCATTGTTGAGGAGTGGGGCTTTATCAATTGCTTCTCACAATCAACAAATGTCATATATAACTCATTTGCCCCTTGCTTAATCTGCATATACAAGGCTTGAATTTTCCCTTCTTGCAAGATTGTACACATCGCAGCTAACGCAAGTCTGGCCGTCAATTGCAAGGCTTCAGTAGGCAGTTGCGCTTGCAATTGCACGTTAGCAAACGGCCCTTGACCTGTAAGTTGTTGAAATGTAATTAATTTCAGTGGGTCTCCGTCCTAAGTTTTTCATGGCTTCTATTTGACAGTGTGTAAACCACCTATCTTGCCCCAGTAATTTCTTTCTTGGCGTCAGTATTAAATCTGCTAGCTGCCTACAATCCCAAGGTGGTGTTACATAACCCATAAAGGCATTGTCAATCAAAGCTTGTGTAAACGGCAACTGCAATCCATAATTCTGTACTGACTTTGTAATGTCTTTAACTAAATCCCAATGATACGGCGCCCATTGGTTGGGACCCCCCTGTACTATAGTAACGGGAAATGCCGATATCCCCAGCCCAAGCCATTCCCCTTCTTTCAACGTGGCTGTATAGACATGCTCCCATTTAGCGTTCCACCCACTCACACTCGCCTCCCGGCAACCCTTTCCTAATTCACTTCCTGAGTCCCCACAGTTACTATCATCATTGGGCAGTGGTGGATACAAGTCTAATGGGCTGTTGGTAAGTGCATTGATTTCAGGTTTTGGTTTGTTCTTTCTCCTCCGGTCGGCAGGGACAACGCAGCTCACGGCTCGGGCAAATCATTGGACATTCATTTAGCATTAATCTTCCTGATTTTCTCTAGTAATCTTTCCTCCGGCTCATGCAGCAACTTATCCCACGTCCGTTGCTCTAGCTCTTGGGGAGTGGCTGGTTCCCTTTCCCTTTTGGATTCTACAGTCAGTATCACATTTTCAGGTGGTGCTGATGGTGTCACCCTGTCAGGATTCTGCACAGCAGCTGGTGGTAGTAAGGCTAGAGACTCTTCACTAATCAGGCCAAACAGGTTAGGCATTGGGACAAAGGGATTGATATTTCCCAGAGCCATTATTGGGGGTGGTAGCAAAGCTGCCTCAGCTCCCAGAGGCCTTACATTCTGCTTTCATAGCTTGTAAGGACATGGAGATCAACCTCGATGCAGTGTCTAAGTCCACAGCAACCCTATCTCTGGCAGCTATAGCCTCCCAGAGCTTTTCCCCAATCTCTGTCCAAGTCTCAGAAGGAAGGGAGGGTGTCACAAACCGGTACCAAAGGTCACTGGCTGTCAGGACTGCGATGGTTTTGCCCCTCAAAACAGAGAGGGCTTTAGATGAGACTGAGACAATCATGTGGTGCTCATCCCTCCAGGGGTAGATCAGAAATATCCCCTTTGCCATGCTCAAAAAAAATATTACCAAGACCAATATTCAACATTGAGTTTTGTGGTTTATTAAGGGTTAACACTGGTTGAAGATTGAGAGTTCAAAGGTTTAAAATTACCAGTCTTTAAGATGGCATCGACTGGAAGTCCAAGGGTGATAGGAATCTGTAGTTTTAGGCAACCAAAATGGCCACCCAGAAGTCCAAGGACCTTCTGGGTAACTGCAGCCTTCTGAGTAATGTAGTCCACAGTCAAAATGACAGCTCACAGGACTCAGCAAATCCACTGGCAGCAGAAGCCTCACTGTCGCTTTAAGCAAAAGCTCAGAGAAGCATCGAAGCAGCTCCCATATGCAAGGAACATGAGGAATGTAGACAGCTGGGAGAGCCGCAGCTCTAATGCCAACTGATAGCACCCGGGGGTGTGTGGGGGAGATAGAGCTGGGATGGCTCTGCTCAGCGTGTCTTGACCCCTCTTCCAGCCCCGTTTAGCTTCATCAAAACCCCAGGGGAAGGCAGAAGCTCAGCTTACCCGAGTTGGAGAAGGGAGCTCTCTGAAGTGTCTTGGTGTGGAGTCAAAATGGCAAATCCCCCCAAAACCAGAAATGCCAGCTTTTATACTGTCCTGTCAGACTAGAAAACTGGAGAATTTTCTATAGTAGTTCTATCCCAGGTCCACCAGATGGTGTTACAGGATTGTTTGTTGTCATAGAAGACAATACAATATGACAATATGAAATTCATAATGAACACCGTTCAGCACATCTCACCCCATGGCAACACAAAAATATAGTGCATCTACTATATAACTCACATATCTATTAGGTTTTTATTTACATTCCTTATTTACAAAGACTAGTGAAAATTAACATTAACATGATACTACTTACACATTCACAATACAGCACGAACCATGAATACATTAACAAAATACACCCTACTAAATTTTCACTCAAAGGCAGATGCAGAGGAAATTTGAATCATGGAGTACTTTTAAGCTATTGGGCCCCATAGTAAAGGTAGTCCCTCTGACGTCCTGAGTTGGGGTGATCAATTGGGGCCTTGGAGGTGAGAGTTTCCTCGACACTTTGAGTTGTGAGTCCAATAATCTATTCTGTAACATTATTCACTCAACACAAATTATCCATTTTGTACTGATTTTGTGCTGTTTGTTATTCAAATCGGAAGCAAGCCAAGTATCGGTTTTCGCAATTCATTGGTTTTTGTAAAGCAAGTTTAACCTTATCAATATTCGGCAAGTTTACCAAAACTGTCTGGGGTGAAGAGAAGTTTTGGATTTGTTGTGGGGTTTCTTAA